>NC_052616.1:53745492-53800930 GCF_016545825.1 Eucalyptus grandis | reverse complement strand
AAAGCTTAAAGATAGTAGGTGCAGGAGACTACAAGCATATAAATAGTACAAAACCATATAGTCAGATGTGTGAAATATTTCAACATATATCCTCTTTTATTGTTCAAAATCAGAGAATCTGCCTACCCGAAAATTTAACAAAACCAAATGAATAAATAGTTGCCGCGTGGAAACAATGAGAGGAACCTAACGTAGAACGCAACAAACAGATAATACAAAAAGAACAAATGATAGACCGACAAACAGAGTTAACACCAATAATGGACTACTTCCAATTATTCCATGCTTCATCATGCATCGTCCTCGTAGACTTTTAATTAACCTTGCACAACACTTTCTGACTTCACCAGCCGTTCCGGTGAGCACGCCGATCCGACCCATGTTCACATTGACACTCCAAAGTCCTTGAAGAAGGTGGATCCACCGGTCTTGGGATCTGGAGGTCAATGTACGCCTTGGTTTCGCTATCATCAAGTGCGGCGTCCGAAGTGAAGAGTCCTCTTCTCTTGTGATCGAAGTATTTGATGTCGAACGTCCTCACGCTTCCTGGGTCCATCTCAACGAGGGTGGTTTGGTCATTCGGCTTGCACTTGAGCTTTTAGTCTTGCTATGTAGTTAGAGTCGAGCTTAGGGTCGGTGTCGCCCTTTCCGGTGAAGTTGTAGAGGCGGTCGGAGAAGGAAGAGCAGTGTGAAGTTCCAAAGGGTGTGGCCACCTGGTCAACAGAAATCAGAATTAGCATGATCTGACTTTACAAATTACGTTTTCTCCTTGCAGTGCAGACTGTTTATGAATCTCGTGCTCAAATTATAGTTCTTCCTATTAATCTATGTCAATTTCCACAAAATAATCGATAAAGCATATGAAGCAAGTGAAGATTAAGTGTTACCTGATAGGACGACAAGGTCCTTCACACTGAGGCCCTTCATTGCAAAATCTGCTTTCAGAGTTGTAATGTTGGCATTAGGTGGTACTAAGTTGTTAAGCGCCTCGTTTAAACTAGAGACGTTCCCATCTCTTCGTCCAGTTTCCACATCATAGAAAGTGCTCCGGTCTAAAGTGACAACAAAAAGAAACCCAATTCCTATATAAATATGTTTTTCTTATGGAAAAATCGTTGAGTTTCATGATGCACGATGAAAATAATCTCGGTTTTGACAAGCAGTAATTAGATCAGAAGATACGTATGGGTGGAATTTTTTTTTCCAATGAGAGAGGATGGATTGTTTGTGAAAATCGAGATTTCTACTGATGTCATATGTAAACGAGGAACATTAAAAATTAGAATGAATAAATAATGCAAGTGACATATGCATATACGCACCGCGACGACGACATCTCTTGCGACGATGGCCAAAACGTCAGCACACGAAACGGTGCCGGGACATGCCTTCTCCAACGCCGTTTTGACTCTATCGATCACCTGGTAACCGCGAAGGCTGAGATTCGGTGGCGCGTCCTTCTCGGCTTGATTGGTCGAAGAGTTCAAGAGTATTGAACCTTCGCAACCCTGTGGAAAAACCCAGAAAGAAACACTATTCGACTGTGAGTTCATGCAGAAAACAGTTCGTATCCACGGATGAATCTAGAAAAGTATGTTGAGGGGCTAAACACCATTCGTTAGATTATAACTTGTTCTAATTGATGTTTAGCAGATGGTTCGATGAAAGTAAAACCATTCTTTCAGTCATTATACAGGTGCTCATAAGATAGTACTCTTCCAAGCACAAGTAGGAAGAGAAGTACGTACGCTCATTCATTCACTTACCCTAACGAAACAGTCGTGAAAATGCATCCTCAAGAGAGGGCCAGAGAGACTCGGTGCAACGGACATGACTTGATCCATGACCTTCTTCACGATGGCCTCTGCATTTGGGCAGGTCTTCTGGTAAAACCCTACTTTGAGACCTGACCGTGAGCGACCTCAGGGACAAGGAACAAGAACATCAACTGAAGCAACAAACAAGACAAGAAGAGCTTCGGACAAGCCATTGCTTTGTGCCAAGAAGAACGATGACTACTATCGCTTGATCTTAGTGTTTTGGTGTGATGTTTCCATCAACAAACCGCTTTGGCCTTTATATACTTCGCACCAGCTTCTTAAGCTATGATTTATGGGCTGTCATTCGCACGACAGTTCAGCATGCTTTTGTTATATACGATTTGCATCTTCGCATGAGCCAACTTGGGTGCTAACTCCTCCATGATTTTGTATGGATCCACTCTCTTAATTAGAACATGGCGTTGAGACTTTGACTTTGGTTTAATTTAAGGGCTTGCTGGATTTACTCCACCGAATCGATATCGAAGAAACATGATCATGATCTACACATGGGAAGATGAAAATTCCATTATATCTTTGCCAACTTACAATGAAGTGTGAGACAAAAATTTTATCATGACAGTGGACAAACGATAAGCTCCTTACGCAACCACGATGAGTTCATTAATGCCTGATGACCGTCACAATTCGAGATAGGGCCTTCCAAGTTCTTCCAACCAGGCAAAGAATCGGAGGATTTCTCATCTAGAGAACCTACAAAATTGTTAAGATAGAAAAATTGCCGTGGGAGTTCTTTTGGGATAATTACCAAAAGAGTCCTAAATTAATTGTAATTGTGCCAATTTGGTCATAATTTATTATTATTATTAATTGAGCATAAATGTTTTGCATTTATGCCAATTTAATCTATTCGACCAATTTTGAGAGAAATTTGCTAATATGGATATTAGCTATTCTACGTGGCGCAAATAGTGCCAAACATGGACAAGTTTTTCAATTTTTATCTATTTTTTTTGAATTTTTTGAATTTTTCATATTTTTTTTCTTTCCTCTTTTGTTTACCATTGTGGTCAACAAGAGTCACTAGAGCTTGCTAGGTAGTAGGCGAGGCCATAGCGGTTTGCAGGCAAGTTTGCCTTGGCACCTTTGCCTAGATGCAGCCGGTGAGGCCATGGCAAAGTTGCCTTTGCCCAAATTTGAGCAAGGCAAATTTGGGCGAGTGAACTTGCTTATGGCTGCTACGGCCTCACCTAGATCCGGCTAG
This sequence comes from Eucalyptus grandis, assembly GCF_016545825.1. Lineage (NCBI taxonomy): Eukaryota > Viridiplantae > Streptophyta > Magnoliopsida > Myrtales > Myrtaceae > Eucalyptus > Eucalyptus grandis. The sequence continues at coordinate 53,797,885 of NC_052616.1, read as the reverse complement.
TCGGGCAAGGGCCACTACCCTCACCGCTAGCTGGAAAGGGCTTTGTGGCCTCGGCTCAATGGTTGGCAAGCTCTAGTGATCTTTATCGTCCCCAACGAGAAACAAAAGAAGGAAAAAAGAAAGAAATTAATTAATAAATAAATAATTTTAAAATATATTATGAAATTGTCCACGTCGGTGCGATGCACCACGTAGGATAGGTGATGTTCATGTCAGCGATTTCCAATCAATGTTGGTTGGATAGACTGAATTAGTACAAATGTTAAAGGTTTATGACTTAATTAACAATAAATAAAAAATATAAAAGAAGAAGAAGAAGAAGAATATTTAGGACTAAATTTGTACATAGGTCTAAGACTTTTTGATAATTTTCCCAAATTATTTCACAAGGGCTAAAGCTTTGAGGTGTTCTTCCTCGAGAGTGTCAAATTTTAAACATTTCTATGCATTTGTCATGCCTTTTTACTACTTGCCATTCATCCCCGAAACTTGTCCAGATATAATCCGATGACACCTCAACAGTAACATATAAATAGCCCCAATAATTGCCCACTCCACGTGAAACTCAATAATTGAACAATAAGCTGTGATAGCAGCTAATCGGTTGTTTGAACCATTTATTAATAAGCGCCGAATACACCCATTGTGTAATATAGATTTGTTTGAAGAATATATTATGACGTTCTAGAAATGTGAACAGAAACATCAAGGAAGTGCTAGTTAGTTTAATATTGTTAAGCATGTCTTGAGTTTTGGCGAACGTCTCGAGCGAGAATTGAAACTTAGAGGCCGACGACTGAAGGACGCGAGAAGGCAGCCTGCCTAGCATGTGTTTTAGACCCTACTTTAGCGAGTTTTTCATGAGAGAAAAAAATACAACACACCATAACCTCTTGAGAGTATTTCTAGGGGTTTTCTTCGAGAGTTTTGTGAGGAAAGCACTCGAGAGATTCAGTTAACACCAGGTGAGGATTGATTGGGTATGATTTGGGGCTTGGGTGTGAGAGAGCTTTTGTTCTAAGCTCGTTTATCCATCGTTCATGGTGGATTTATTGCCGCTATTCTCCTCGTTGAGTTGGTTTCAAATCTCAGATAGAATCACATAGATAGTGGTTCGTGGTTTCCTCTATTTCTTGCTTATTCCTCCGTTTATCTCGCTAGTGTGATCGATTGTACCGTCCAACTTCCGCAACACATATTTATTGACTTTTTGGAACATGCCTTCTGTCCTACAAAACCCTTAATGTACATCATAAATGCCTCATTAGCGTGTTGGGTCGATTGTATCGTCCACCTTCCGCAACACATATTTATTGACTTTTGGAACATGCAATCTGTCCTACAAAACCCTTAATATACATCCTAAATGCCTCATTAGCGTGTTGGGAGCAGAAGTAGATATCTAATACCTTTATTTGAGAAGATTGACTCCAAATTCGAGTCCATCAATGCATCTATTGAATTCATCTTTACTCAAAAATTTAAATCAATAAGTTATGAACAAATGACTATATATTAACTTTTCACTCAACACCAATTCTCCGTATGAGACTTTTCTAACACGATTTACATGCATCTCAACCATAACCCCATCACATGTGAGCACAATGTTAGATATGCTCCATCTTGATTCAGGTATCATTATACATCTACATGTCTCAACTTAAATCTACACAATGCCCACTTTCACCCCAGGTGTCTTTTGCCTTACCAAATCATGAATACTATCAGAAACCGTGTTGGTCACAAAATTACTTACTTAAGATATTCCCTAGACACTGTGTCTAATAGACGTGGGAGGGGGTGCTCGAAAACTGCATTGGTCACAAAATTCCTTCCTTGTTATATTCATCAAACACTAATACACATGAGGAGTAGACTACCAATCAACATTGGCTTTGATACCATTTTTTAAAAACATGCAATGGAAATTTGATAGCTTCATTTGGAGATATCGCCAAGAGAGATTCTAAGTTTGAACTCGCCAACATATTTAGTTCAATTCACATTTTCTCAAAAAACTTAAATTAATGAGTTATTGATCAATTATGATATATTGACTACTCCACATTTATCAATTCTCCAATGTAAAGCTATTTTAATGTAACTGACATGTGCATCTCAATACATGAAACTCGTTTGGACATAATTTTTTTAATGAGACGTGCTGTGGTGATTCACTATGCAATGAGACATTACAATTCTTAGGCCCTTTCACTTGACTGTCGACTAGCTAGAACAGTCAAGCGCATTAGGTGGCCATTCCCAACGAAATTACAACTAGGCAATTTTGAAAATGAAAATGGAAATCAACTAATGATAAAACGAATTAGAATTCAATAGAAAAGCAAAGAAGTTCGGTGCCATGACGGGAAGAACATGGGACATTGCCAGTACATATTGCACGTGGTCGGAATTATAAAATCGGTGGACCATCAATCGGAGACAACCATTCCGATTAGGAGCACTTCATATCATCGTTATTATTGTAATCAAACCTAAGCCACTCGCCCGGTTAATCTTGTGTGCACTCATGAACTACGCCATCGATCTTACTTTCTCCAATATCCATAAGAAAATACTATACACAGTATTCATACCACGCAACATGCTGATGATCATTCATCTAGCTCAATGACATCAATAGACCTGTCAAAATGAGTCATATGCCCATTTATTAACCCATATATAACGGGCTGAGTCGTTGGAAGTAGGTCATTAATAGATTAACAATTTACTTAGATCCAACCTATCTTTATAATTCTCTTCTTATTTTCTCTTGCCCTCATTCGATATTGCACTAATTTACCCACGTTCTCATCTCAATTTGGGTTTGAGTTTTTGTAAATTATATTGAATATATAAGTATTTTAGCAATATGGGTTGGGTTGAATTTGTGTTGAGCATGGGTCGAGTTGGGTATGAGTCATTAGATTTGCATTGTATAAAAATAGGTTAAATGATCTATTTGGCTCAGATCACATTTGATTTGACCCAAACCCGACCCACTTGTTTAACAGGTTTAATAGTCATCTCTTATTGCTTATTTTTCTGGCAGAAGTAATGAAGCATTTGCATACATCTGACATAGCTTAACGAATTAGATACCTTAAAAATGAGTTAAAAAGTTGAGTACCCAACATAAGAAATGTTTTAAATCACTGATTGACCAATAACAAAAGACCGAGATCTCATCACAATGAGGTGTCCGATGTTCAAGAAGTTAGAGCTCCCGTAGTTATCCATAGCATGTGGAAATTCGACCTCGTCATGTGCTTGAATTACTTCAAACCTTAAAGTCAAAAGCGGTTCTTATTCTTTGCTGGATCTCACAACGTGTAGGAATAACCCCTGGTGGTTCTTATTCTTTGCTGGATCTCACAACGTGTAGGGAATAACCCTGGTGATTCTTATTCTTTGCTGGATCTTACAACGTGTAGGAATAACCCCTGGTGATTAGTATATACTTAAATTTCTCGCTCTCTCTCTTGGGAAGAAAACGAAAGATGACGATTCATCCGAATGATGGCACACTTGCCATGGCCTACGGAGATGAAAGCGGGAGCTTAATTGCAGTACAAATTCGAATTGTCGTCGCTGAGTCTAGGAAAAATCAATTGTCGTACGAAAATCCATCTGCAATTTCTCTGAAACACAATGGCCTCAGGGCTTTCACGAATGTTGCTCCATTGACACGATGGTGGCTTGTGCGTTTCTTGCCTGAAACTTTCATGGTCATAGTACCCAAAAAAATGAGCCGATCACAAGAAGTACCGATGGATAATTGCGTGCCGATTATCTTATTTCATCATGCATGAAACAAAAGCACATTGAGTCGTATATTATATAATACTTGAAATTATATCTTTCTTCTGGCCATCCCAAGTTGACTTTTTCATTACTGAGAATTTAAATTATCAAAGTGTGTTGAATCAGTTTAGTCATGGGTTGGTTGCATTTCATTAAATTAACCTGACTTATTTGACGTGTTATGCTAATGCAAGCGAAAATAAGTTAACAATAGTTTAGACTAATTAGCCCAACTAGGTGAAAAATCTATGCTTTATCTGTTATATATACGTGGGGTCTTTGCCCTTAATAGTGACCATCAGTGTATTCACCAAAGCTCTTTGTAATTTTCTAATTTTCCTTCTCAGTTGGTCTCTTCGGGTTATACAATTATAAATGTGAGATTATTTTTCTCCGAAATTCATTCCTAATGAAAGTCACGTTATCGACTTTCATTTCTTTCTTGATTAAGAAAACGTTTCCTTTCTTACAAGCTTTAAAAAGATGTGTTGCAGCTTTCTTGGAGGTGAACCACTAGAGGCAAGGCTAATAGATTACTAAATGGGAACAAAGATTTCTCTCACAAAGTAATTGCTCATGTTTAATGCAGGCTCTCCCCGAGTTCTACCAATCGCAATTTGGTGCTCAATCTGATATATAATTAATCTTACCTTTTGTTACCACCCAAACCGGTTATGGGTCAATTAGATACCTTTGCAAGCTAGAGATTCAATGGATTTAGGACTTGATTTATAGATTAATTTAATGCCATATTCAGTACATTTTCTCTCTATTTTGAAAATGTTTTGCTTGCAGTTTTTATATCTTTTTATCTTATGCCACTAACATGTAAGGAGTGATCGTGTAGATGTGTATTTAAGAAAGTAACACTCAATAATTAAAGTGATAAATAAATTGTAGAAACTTTGAAGAACCTGGACGCGCTAAGCAAAGCACGTCACTATCAATCATCATGGAAATTTTGGAAAGTGTTAATTTGGAAAACTACGTAGTATGCGTAAATGTTATGCATGATTGTTGATTGAAATGATTCCTAATCCTACATCTACATTATTAGTGAAAATGCAATCTAAATCCTAGTTTGAGATGACATAGTTTTAATTTACGATAATACATGCATGATATTTTAAGTTAATTAACATGCACGAATGACTTAAGTGAAACCATGAATTTATTCTATAACGCAAGCTATATAATTTTATTTTATTTTATAAAAAATAGCAAGATTAAAACCTTAGACTGTAATGTGGCTTAGTGAACTATCCACTATTATTAAACTATATTATCATTAAAACTCAGTGCTGAATGACATGCATTGTATGACATTGGTCTAATTTACCCTAGGTCTACATGCATTCTAAATGAAAAATAAATAACATTTTCTAATGATTTTTTAAAAAAGAAATCTACAGACTAACCTGAATCTACGTGCATTCTAAAACTAGCATATCTAAACTTATAAGTATTATGAGATTAATCATGCATGGCTCTAACTATGAAAACCATAAAATGTAAATTATGAATGTACTCTAAACTCTACATGTGCATGATACAACGACCTGCAATGACGATGTACGAATTATTCACATCATTGATAACAAATTCAACCATAATAATCTACGCAAGACAATATTGGGGTTCCATCTTAGTGTCCAAAGGTTCGAAAGCCGAATTTGTCTTTGTTGATGCACGGAACAAGTGAACTACGGTGACCTAAGAATTTATCAACTAAAAACATGCGCTTAAATCCCACATTGGGACCGTCCATCATTAACCAAAACAAAACTCATCCTCACCTAGACTAGAATTGGTCTAAGGCAGTGGGGACCGAGACGACACGATGGGGTGTGGTCGAGCGGTGGCGAGATGTGTCCGCAGTCTGCCGGCTCTTTGCTGCGAGGACGTTGGGAATTGGTCTGGGGAGGCGGAGACTGACGCGACAAAAGCCACCGTGTAACTACGAGATGGCTTATGCTGAGTGTCGCGACCTCTTTGGAGCCCTCGCGCGGCATGCACTAAGGTTGATGGCTTACTAAGTCTAAGCTTAGTTTGAGCTCTCCCAAACCTATAAATTCCCGATTTATGATTTGAATTTTTAACTTGCAAATTATTTTTAATTAAGAATTGCCCCTAACCGATTTGTGGTGGGTCGAATAGAAGCCCAAGTAAAATATTTGGAGAAATATTTTACTCCTACTAATCAGAGAAATTAAGATAGGAGACTTGATTACACTTATATCAACTAACTTTTTTATACTTAATCTTATTTCAACCTTGAGGTCTAATTTCATTTTTTGAGAAAACTACTTGAAAACTACTTTTTCGCCATTCCTAATTTCAGAAATTTTTTGAATTTTATTTTAAAATTATTTTAATTAAAAATAATAATATCTTATAAAATCGAGCGGACCCGGGTCGGACCGATCGGGCCCGCCGGGCTGAGTCCTCGGCTGGACTGGGCCTGATGTACGAAACCAGTTCAGCTCGAAATTGAGCCCCCATCCGTGAAACAAAAACGGGCCTTCTGGGCCCAGCCCGGATGTGGGACTGGACTCGCAAAGGCTCGGGCCCAATTCTACGGCCCACTCTTCCAAAAGCAACACCAAGCCCACCTTAGTCGAAACCCACGTCTTCTCCTCACGGCTTCACAGAAGCACACTCCCACGCCCGAACACACGCTACGCTCTTCCCCAAGGACCAAGAACAATGGCTGATGCGAACGACGAAAGCACTCACGTTTGAATCAGAGTTGTTCAGGCGCGATACAAGCCGCGGCCGGCCACCACACAGCTGTCATGGGCGGCCACAACCGCCGCCGCCGCCCCTTGTCTTCACCGACCGAGAACCGGTTGCCCGTGGGAACATGATGCACCCCGAAAGAAACCATGACACTATGGTAGCGGTGGAGCTCTACTGGAACGCATTTGACAAACCACGAACACAAAAACGAACGGAGGACCAAGAATAAACGCGCACACTTCGGTCAGACATTTCTTCAAACACGCGGAGGGCGTTGGCTGAAAGGAAGCTTTGAGCTTGTCCAAGACACGAACTTAGACCAAAATCAGCAAGCAATGAACGAGCAAGGTTCATCTTCGGCAAAGGGACAGCTCGATAATGGTTAGTATGAACAAAAGGACAGCAAGTCTCGGGCACAATGAAAACCGAGAACGGGCCTCTAGCTTAGGCATTTTATCGATGACTTCATATGTGCAGACTGAGGGGTGAGAAAGGGGGACGACAAAGCCTGGACTCGAGCCAGGATTCACAGCAATCGACACCCAAGATCCCGCGACCGAGTCACGCACTCGAATGAGACTGGAACTCGCTCGTACCAAGCAAAACAACCCGGTCCGACAAGCCCGAAACAGAGCACCAAAGGGAGCTGAAGAGGGGCGGTCAGCAATGTTCCCTACCCGGCTTGGCGGCGTTGGACAGCGGACGAGCTCGATGGACTGGGCTACGTCTGCTCGCTTGGCAGATCCCGAGCCAGGATCCTTGGGAGACCAACCGCAAATAATTTTTAGAAAAAAGGAAAAAGAAGAAGGATAAACCAGGGACGAAATCTACAAGCTCGTTGCTCTCTCTCTCTCTCTCACGAGCCTTCTCTCCATGCCAAATTAATCCTGATTTTCTATGCAATTTATCTCTAAATATTTAGCCAAAATTAAGCTATCACGGACGGCGCTGGAGAAAGTCAACTGGGTAGCTTACTGGAAAGCCACTGAGAAGCTTGTTTGCTGGACTGAGACACTGCCGGTGCGCGAGTGCAGACTGATGTCTGACCGCTTACTGGAAGGTTACCACAGCCACCGGGAAGAGTATGTCGTGAACACAGAGACTTGCCGGTACGCCTGGGGATGCTCCAAGCTGAACACCAAGGATGTTGGTGCTCGTTGGAAGAACTTCGGGACACAGTGGCGGCACGAAGAGACGGCACTTGCCAGGCCCGCTAGAAGCTTCCTGATCGATGGCTGGAGGATTGGGTCCACGGCAGCAAGATCCTGGGAGACGCGGAGGCAGTGAGAGGTGCTGAGGCAACGACATGAGGAGAGCACTTCGTCCTCTTCGGTGTCTCAGTACGTATGTTTCTATCGTGAGTCACTTTTACCACTTGACCACCGCTTGGCTTTTTCCCCATTTTGCTCAAGATGGCTTTTTCCTTTGAAGACTTCCACGCTCATGCAGGATTTTTCTTCCACTCGGCTCCATGTTGCCTTCTGTTCATGACAATTTAAAGAGTAATTGGGCTCTTGATGATGGGCATTACATGGAGAGTGGGTAATGGTGAGAAAATCGAGGAAAGTTGCGGTGGAGACAATGGGGATGGCTGTGAGGGTTGCAAAGAGTTGCGCTCCCTCTCTCCCTCCTCAAATTCTACGGATTCTTGTCGTATATGACGGTGACCAATTAAGAAGGCATGGCATGGAGACAGACAATGGATGATGGATGAAGTGGAAGATGTGTCCTAGATAAATTATGTGCCCGTGATGATAATGAGATTTTCGTGCATGTTTGGGGAAATCTCGTGAGTGTACCTTCCCCCAAAGTGTGCGTCCGTCTCCTTTCATAGCGCCAAAAAAGAATAAAAAAAATTCTTATGTATCATTGGAAAGTCTGGATCCAGAGCCGATTGATGATTCTCGGAGAATTGCTGAATTTTAACCTTGATTTGTCACCGAGAATTGACTGTGAATCTCTCTAAATCACTTCCAAATTAGCACTCGCAATCTTTTGGTTTCCTTTTATGCTTCTACTCATATTGCCTTTAATGTCTCCCACTCGCTCGCCATCGGCCAGCCCATTCCATCAACCTCTCCCCGATGCCATTTCTTCCCCAACTTCTTATTCTTTCCTCTTCCACCCTGATGGGTGGCCCTTACCAATCTCTACTATCGATTCCTTTTTATTCTCATCACTTAGTCGGCCTTCCTTATTTTCTCTTCCATTCTCACAGCCTGCCCTCCATCTTTTCCATAATTAGATTCAATTTATCTCGAGAACTCTTGCTTAGACGGGTAAGTTTGTTATTTAATTATCCACCAAATCTCTAGTCAACATCAACTCAATTCCGACCTTGTGGAGAGGTAATCTGATGAATGATCGTCCGTGGAGGGCTCATACCATAAGGAGTGATCTTACATGTGATGACTTGAGTAAAAATGCAAATGCGAGTGAGTCGAATTCGATCCCTAATTTTTCATGTAGTAAATGACTAGGTGGAATAATCAAAATTTAAGTATCAATAGTTGTTCCTCTTTAAAGGGAAGCTCATAGAGATTTCCTTCAAAAATAAATGACACTTAAATTTAAACCATGCAAATGCGATGCAACAATCTTTTCTTGTTGGGAATGGACTTCAAAGAATATGATCCCATTATCAAAATGTAATGATGTGTAATAAAGAATGCGATGTAAATGCTAATGATTTAAACTATGCAATGCAATGATCTTTTTGTTAGGAATGGACTTCAAGGAATCCCATTTTCATATGTCATGTAAATGTCAATGCTAATTAAGATAGATAGAATACATACCTGTCGCTTCTTAATTGGGGATCTGGGGGTAAGAAATAATTTTTGGGAGTCTTGACAAGTATCTTGAATTCTTTTCAGATATTGAAAAGTCTTTCAAAATGTGATGAGAATGATGTTATTTCAAAGGTGGAATATGAACCTGTTGCCGCTAACCTGGATGGTCCTCAGAAATTTGAAAGGTTATGGGAAAAGAGGTACTTGGATAGTCTTCAAGGCTGCCGATCCTTAAGAAACTTGAACCCAAGATGGCCCTCGGATCTTCGAAGTAGACTTGGCAAACTAGCATCCCGATGGCATTCAGGGCTTGGAAATAACAAACATCTTAATGGCTCCAAGATATTTTAATGGTCCGCTCGGATCAAAATGACAGGGTCGCGGCGAGGAACGATAGCTTCCAAAGCAAGACCGCCAAGCGGGGCGGGACGGGCCTGAAAATAGGTCTTGATGTCCACAATCCCTGCTGGAAATTGCTTCAGAAATTGGGTCCAAAAGTGCTGCAACGGAGGCTGATTCGGGCATGGCTCAGGCTTGGTTCGATAGTTGCGGGTGGTGGTGCGGGTCGAGTTTGGAACAGCCATGAGTCGGGCCGAATTATGGCTGCTGGACGTGCTAAAACGGCTGCTGTTTGGGCTTCAAAGACGGGCTCACGTAGGTGGATGAGAAGGCGGCCTCGATGCAGCGGAGACGGGCCTGATCGGGGTCAACCGAAAGAAGACTGCTGGGAATCTTGACTAAGGTCCTCGTGGCTGAATGGAGGAAAAACGGTGGGGGCGTCTGTGGCAGAAAATGCGAGGGACATGGACAACAGAAGAGAATAAAGGAAGAGGGGACCGCGGCTTCTGTGGGACAGCGAATTAAAGGAGAGAAAAGGATAGATGCGGCCAAAGAGGAAAGGGCCGACGTTGGCAAGAGAGAGAGGTAAGAGATAAACATTGACTCAAGTCAAAAGAACCAAGGCAAAGGGAAAAAGGGAGACCACGCGCAGGAACTGTCGATTTGGGAGGGGATGTGCGAGTGAGAGAGAGAGAGAGAAAAAGAAAACGTGTGGGGGGGGGGTGGGTCCAAGGAAAAGAGGAAAATAACATAAAACTAAAGTTATAATTTGTTCAACTTCAAAATAACTTGTCAATTGGTCATCCCAAGGCCAATTGTTTCACCATCTTGCACAACTCAAAATCCAATTAAAGACCAAAACAAGACGGTCTCTCCAACCTACAAATTCCCTCAATTTTGAATTTATTTCCTTTTTCTCGAATTCGATTTTGAACAAACTTCTCCGATTGAGGTCGATTGATGCGGAAAAAGTCCATGAAATTTTCTTTCACCTATTTACTCACATCAGATGCCAAAATCCCTTTAAATGGCCAATCTGAATTTCGTTCGTTTTTCGAATTGTCCGTATTGATTTTCGTAAAAATCTCGAACTTGCCGGAAATTCCTAAAAATGTGAGTCAACATTCCTAGAATAACTCATGATATGACATGACTTTCAATTTCTGAAATTGAATTCAAATTCGTGGTTAATTTTAATTAGACGCGGTTTTAGCTTGATCTAGTCTACTGGGTAGCTTTTATGAATTTTTGTTACAATTGACCCGTGGTCGATTTTCTTCAAGCCACACATATCTCTTCGACACATTAGCGACTCTCGGTGGTTGTGAAAATCTTGAGATTTCAAATATAAACACACAATATCCAAAACGAAAAGAAAATTGGTCTAGTGCCGATCGACGAGAATTTTGCAATTAGATGGAATCACTCACACTTTGATCACCATCTCAATCGAATCGACCTATCTCCGGTCTCCGATCGATTTTTAATTGTGCCGTAATGACCCTTGCAGACTAGCACGGTCAAGCAGTCGATTCCTAGTCGAATTCTCAAGTCTATTGCATTAAAATCCCTTAATGGCTTCACTTGATAAGTCAGTTATCTCATAAGTGGCCATCTCTAAAAAAAAAGAAAAAAACACTATAGTCGCATTAATGAAATGCCCGTCTTATTAAATCGAAATCAAAACCTGAAAATTAGAATGTCACACTGCCAGCCTGCAACATTTGGACTTCAATTTGGCTTGCTTAGGTAGTTTTGGGAGGGAAAATGGTTGATGAAGATGGCTGAAGACTTTGGCCACACTCAAGTGTTTAGATATTTAGGTGGACTTCTAAGGTTTCTTGTCCCCCTTGTTCCCCCTCCTTTTTAGCAGCAACTTATTATTCTTCTTCTTCTTCTTCTTCCTCTTCACTTCATCTTCCTTATTCCCCCATTGTTGTTGCTGCACCCCCGAACCGAAGCCACCACCCTCTCGTCGCCCCCTTCTCCGTGTTTGAGCCACCCAGAAGCCGCGAGCCAGCGCCCTTGAGCCCATCCCCGTTCGCGACTCCGCCTCGCTCGACCGCCTCACGCCGCTTGTGCACTGTCCACCAGCGCTACTGCCATTTCGCCGCCTTAGTCGTAGCCACCACCACTTGTTACTCCAATCGTCCAGCACCATCTCCAGCTCACTTTACCGGACTAGCCAACTCGAGCCCAACCCGCTCCAGTCCCTCGGCCCCCTCGACCAGCTCCAAGGCAGAACTAGATTTGAGCCCTTGGGTTGAGTAGTGTTAGGCCTTTTCCGGCCCTTTCTTGACCTCACTTGGTGTCGCCGTAGGCCGGGTTTTGCCGTCGCCGTGAATCGGTTTCGCTAAATCGGTGAGTTAACCTCCTAAGCTCTAATTAGGGTTAATTGCACTTATAGAGAATTACTTTAGGCTTAAGCTTGGTTTAGTAGTTGATTTAGTTAGAGTGACTATTAGTTAGTAATTTAGTTGAGTGAACTAGGTAGTTAAAATAGTTTGGTAGATTAGTTAGAATATTTAGTTAGTCCGTTAGATTAAATTAGTTGGGTTGGTTAGATTAATTAGTTATTTCAATTAGATTAGTTCTGTTAGGTTATTTAATTTAATTAAGTGTTTTAATTTATATATTTTGTAACTTGTTTAATTATTTATTAATTAGTGTAAATTATACCGAGATAGCTAGCTGTTAGAATTTCGTGCCGATCATCATGATTGTGTTGGTTTGTTAAATTGATTGCAAATTTATGCAATTGGATGCTGAGTGATAATTTTTGAATTATTATTTCAAAAAGATGATTTTTTGTATTTAATTAGAAAAATACTAAGTGTCGAGTTTTAATGCCAAAAAGGTTTAAGTACTATATAAAATCGTGAGATTTTTAAAAGAGAGGATATCATGTTTTATGGTTCAATCTGATCATGTGTCCACACACAATTATATTACCGAGTGTTTTTAATATGAAGAAAATAGTCCAAGTATATTATTTGAAATTGAGGCATTTGAATACAAAGCACAATGTCCTTGGTTGAGTACGGATGTGCATGTGATCACCTAATATCCTGACATGTTTACGCGGGGTAGTGAACCCCTGACGCATCTACGTGGGATGATACTTGATTAAGTTCGGATGCCCTTGACAATGGATGCCGGATTGCAGTAAAGGCGGACCAATGCTCCTTTGGGAATGCTGTCTAAATGTGGACGTTGTTGTGCTCGATGGGGCGAGATGATGCCTGCAGTTATGTCGGATCGCCAACCGTTGAGTTGGACATGGTCGATGGGTCATAATAATTGGGACATGTGTGAATGATTGGAATAACCGCACTTGATTATGTGACAAAATTGTGTGACACGGAATGAGACGTGTCATAACGATTTGACCTTATAATCAAGATCCCTGTGATTGGTTGATAGAAGAAATTGAATTGTTCCAATTAATGTTTACGCTTGTTGTGTATATATATGTTATATAAACTGTACTAATGTGCAGGGAGGCGCTGAGGTGAGGTAAGTCTTATATGATGTGTGTTTAGGCTACTTCTAGGTGAATTTTCATCTTAATTGAGGTTTAGGGTGTAGACTCACTAAGACATTGTGACACCCTATCATGGTTCAACATTTTCAAGTCCTTAGATGAAGGCCCGACCCGTACGTTTTGGGTGGCTGCGAGAGGCGAGACCGAGCATACCATCTTCCCTATCCACGGGTTTACTTGGACCCGCAAGCTCGTAGTTACCACCATTGGGGTAGATGAGGGCCTATCTTAGTTGGTACCTTCTCGATTCAAAGCATGGTTTCATCACGGGCCTGATAGAGTTCGGGAGGGTCCCTTGGATGGCTTTGATGGACCCGCCGTTGATGATGGGTATGTGGAGGAACTCGACTGTCATGGATGCCGATATTATAGCTAATATCAAGGCAAACCAGGTGCCTGAGGCTAAGGAGCCTACAGTAGAGGTGGTTGACCCTTTTGACATCGACATCCCTAATGATGTCGTAGTAGACCCGAATCCCAAGTAGATCGGGTCTAGGGTAGGGTTAGCCTAGTAGCTTGTTTTGGGTTTCGACTTATGTATATAACTTGGTTTGTTTATAAAATATGTTTTGTGAATTGACTGTCCTATTTTTCTATCCCATGTTTATTTGTTGTTTGGAGTTTGTTTAATTATCTTTCGCATGTGTAATAAAATGAATGGGTCGGCGACGCATCTGGGAACGTCGCAACTTGATCAACCACCAAGGGATGTGCATGCGCTCGAGGTTTAGGGTGTGACAATGTGTGTGCCAAGATGTAGTGCTTAAGCATTTAAAACAAACACAACATTTATATGATGCATACATCGCTTCAATAATGAATTAAAGCATTCATTTGCAACACCTCCATACAAAACAAGTGGTTGCATACACTCCACCCCTTATAACTTCCTTTTGCAAAACTATTTAACACCTAACGTTGGTGGTGTACCTAATCTCTCCACTGCCAAGTGAAAACATTTTCCAAAAAGAGAAATGTGAGCCTAAGTCCACTATGAATTTCAATTCAAGGCCCTAGCGCATCGCCAAACTGTCACAACCTTCTTGCAGCACAATCTCACATAATTCCTCTCGGACACCTCTTCCACTTCATTTATCATCCATAGTCTCTCCCCTCCATCGGTCATCTCCATGCCATGCCCTCTTAATTGGTCACTATCATACATGACAAGAATCGGTAGAATATGAGGAAAGGAGGGTGGAAGCATCACTCTCCGCAGAATGCCCAGCCATTTCAATTGTCTCCACCATCACTTTCCTCGATAATTCAAGTCTCCAGCAGAGTCCCCTTGTATGACAGTGACCAATTAAGAGGTCATGGTGGGAGACTATAGATGACGGATGAAGCGGAAGGAAGAGGTCTCCAAGAGAAGTTATGTGGATGTGATGATGATGAGATATTCGTGAATCTTTGGGAATCTCGTGAGTGAACTGCCTCCCCCCAATTGTGCGTCCGTCTCCTTTAATAGCAAAAAATCTCCCACGTATCATTGGAAAGTCTGGATTCGAGGAGCTGATTGATGATTCCCGGAGAATTGCAGAATTTTGACTTTGATTTGTTACTGAGAATTGATATTGAATCTCTAATTCACTTCCAAACTAGCACTTGCAATCATTTGGTTTCCTTTTTCGGCTTCTACTCATATTGCCTTGAATGTGACCCTTTCACTTGCCATCAGCCAGCCCATTCCATCAATCTCTTGCTGATATTCCATTGATTCCCCAGCTTCTTATTCTTGCCTCTTCGACTCAGACGGGTGGCCCTTACCAATCTCCACTATCGTTTCCTTTTTATTTTCATCACTTAGTTGGCCTTCCTTATTTCCTCTTCCATTTTCACGACCTGCCCTCCATCTTTTCCATAATCAGCTTCGGTTTATCTTGAAAGCTCTTGCTCAGATGGGTAAGTTTGTTCTTTCCTTATCTGCCAAATCTCGAGTCTACATCAACTCAATTCCAACCTTGTGGAGAGGTGATTTGATGTATGCTTATTCGTGGAGGCGTCATCAGATAAGCAGTGATCTTACATGTAATGACTTAAGTAAAAATGCTGATGCAAGTGATTTGAATTTGATCCCTAATTTTTCATGCGATAAATGACTAGTTGGAAAAAATTTGGGTATTAACAAGATGTCTATCCAAATTCTTTAATTTATCATAATGTATTCCTAGTGTTTTTTTTTTTTTAATCAGGTCCTCCATTATTGGATAGAAATATGATTTTGGTTTTTAAATTATTCTTTCTTCTCCTACTTTAATACTTTCCTCACCAGTGTAATGTGTGTGCCCTGAGTTGTGACAATTTCAGCATCTTCTTCAACTTTGTTTGGGACTTGGCTTAAAACTTATAAGTTTGTTTGCTATAGAGCTTGTTAGGGTTATGTCCCAAGTTTGAACCCGTCAAATGGAACGTGACTCGGAATATGTGGACCACGTGAAAGTGATAAGCCCGGATGCGTGTAACTTGGTCTTTAAGTCCTATTCGGAATCCTATTCCTAAGCTGAAGTCGACGTAAATTGAAAAGGAATAGTCAACTTTGGAATTTTATGGTCGCCCTTGTGTTTGACTGAATTTCCATTTTGTGTGGACGTCGGAATGTCGTGCAAGGAAACGTGAATGAATTTGTTTCCTAGTAGTTGGCTACTTGTCCGTTTTGTTAACACATAAATATACAATATTTCATTGCCATATTTTCTCCTTGAAGGGTCTTTCTTGCGGAGGTGTGTGCCGTGTTTCTAGCTCGTCGTGTGCGACATCAGATCAATTAGATGAAGCTAAACACTGTGGGTATGAGTGTAATCTAGAGTTGAGAAACAAGTGATTATAATTCTGTAATTCTCCAATTAATTATTGATCCCTTGAGGCTGATTCTCTTTGTCGTGACTTTTGGCTTGTTGCCACGACATTCAAGTAATTACATAAAGCTCAAAACTACGGGTATTAAGAAATATTTAAGTAAGCGAGTGCAACTCTATAATTAGTGGATCCTTTGTGGTTGACTTGCTTATTTGATAGCAATGCTCAAACCAAACTGCGAGAAGTCATCCTATTATTAATTGTTCCTCGTTGTTTTCCTGATAATTTCGTTCTCTCGTGTTGAATAGCAAGATTCATGACTTTCCGCATTATTTCACATCAGAGCATGCGTAAATTGAGTGGCTATACGGGCTCATACCAGTGGTCCTCTAAACGAATGGTCCTCTCAAATTGATGCGTTGGCGGGTCAGGACTTTCTGGGAAACGTGATTGATCATTCCATAAAAATGACAAGACAAGGGCATGAACATGATGGTGGTCCTGACATCACTTTTGCTCGGCAGAGGACGGACAAAGGAAGAGTTGGATTTGGTTTAGGCTGCGCATGAAAAATTTCTGAAATAGAAATTGATTTATGATTAAATCAATTTCTTAATTTCTATTCCTCGGACAAGTTTCTGAGTTGTTAAAACCCATTTGATAACGGATTTCAAAATTTCTATTTCAAACAAAAATCCGTTTGATAACAAAACAAAATTTATATTTAAGAATAGAAATTGATTAGATAACAACATGGAAATCCTCAAATACAAAATAATAAATGAAATAATACTAAAATAACATGGGAAATCCTCAAATACAAAATAATAGTCGAAATAATATTAATACATTACAAAAGTTGAAAATACAATTTCATGGAATTTTTACGGATATTATTATCCCGCAATTTTATTAGCAATTGTTTTCCTAAGCGTATTTATTTGATTTCCTCCTCGATCAATATATCGTTTGCAAGCTCATTTGCGTAGGTTCAAAACAAATCTGCGAAAGCATGAATATGGGTGCCATCAATGGCGCTTATACAGCCTTGTCATTTTATCAAAAACTAGTATTATACAAAATTATCAACAAAATAAAATTTAATGGTGTAAAAGAATATATGAGAATTCTACCTTAAAGTAATGTTTATGGTTAGGAACCAATCGGGGGAATGTCGGTTTATTTTGATTCTCGAATTGAATCAGTCCAGTTGCTCATCCCTAATTTCTTTATTGTTGCTCAATGAACCTTTAATGGCCATTGCATAGCAAAGAGAGAGATTCTCTTGAATCTCTTGCCTTCGAATTAAAATTCAAGATTGTGTAACAATCTAATTATTTTGATTTTGCAAGAATTTTGAATCCATAAAAAATAAGGTTAAATTTCTAGGCACATTTTTTATTCATCTATTACATAAGAATTTTTTCTTCAACTGGCCATGTGTGTGCCTTTTCTAGGATGAAATAGCCTCATTGTTTTTAAGTAAGTATTTAAGAACTTTGGTCATTTTTGAAAATTGGGGACTCATTCATTTGCCTTTTATTCTAAAGAGGAAGTTATAAAAAAATTGAAAAAAATGCAAAAAAAAAAAAAAACACGAGCAAAAAAAAAAAAATTAACAATAATTTGTGAAGTTGTGGTTATGAGTGAATTAAGTTAGCAAGAAAGCACAATGTTATTTTATATGGTTTGATTTCAGTTTTGATTCTATTTTAAACCGAGAAGTTAAAAATTTTAGTTTGATTTATTCAATTTCTCTATTTCGGAATAGAAATACATTTTAAATAGAGAAATCAAATTACATTACCAAACGGATTTATGTTCCAAACCTGTTAGGAACAAAGAAACAGAGAAATCGAGAAACATAAATTTTGTCATACGCGCTCTTAGTCATTTGCTATTTGCCATGATGTCCCAATCAGAAATTAGAAAGGCAGCTAACCAGATCTAGACTTTTCAATTTCTATGTCGCTCTTCCCTTTTACAGTTCAATTAAAATATCTAAAAAAATTTCTTAAATTGTTTGCATGGGTATAAAATCCCACGGTTGATTACACAAAACCGCAGTTGAAAATTATTTTTGTGATATATTAATTAACAAGATTGCAAGTAATAAAGATGCCTAATATGAGATTATAGTCTCGCATATGTGAGATGATGGATAGAGGCAGAGCAACAACTAAACTATTTTCTATCATTTTCTATGTACTTGGTGGTTTCTCTTTTCGGTAAATGCTTGATTAGCTTTGCTAATGAAGAAAAAAAGTGACCACGAGATTAATGGGTGTTTGTTTCGTGGAAAATGAGTAATTTAGAATATATTTTCCAAAAAACCACTTTCTCTGTTGCGATAGGGCAAGCGATCGAACAAAATATAGACAAAAGAAGAAAATAAATTGGACAGCGGATTTACGTGGTTCAGTCGTAAAGACCTACATCCACGGGGAGAGCAGCAGCGAATTTCACTATAGATCAAGCGATACAAGGAGATTACACACTCAAGTTACTCAAACACTCTTAGTATTTCCCAAGCCCCAATTACACTCAATAACGCACGCAGTGTTTAGCCCCGAAATTCCTAAAAAATAATCTCTCAATTTCACGAAGGAATTACATGCAAATCTTACCACAAGATTTAATTGGCTTTAACACTAAACCTTCTTGGATGTAATTCACGACAAAGAAAATCCCTCCCAAGCACTCGACAACGGGACGGCGCTTCAAGATCAATTCTTCACGATCAACGGCGGAACACCAAGCACTCACACGGCGCTTCAAGACAATTTGTGATCCACGTCTATCACCCACGGCCTCGAGTCTATATATAAGTAAAACCCTTATTCTTTTGCCAACTTCTCATAGGATTTTGTTTCCTATCCAAAACATATCTTTGTATATTTTAAACAAAAAATCCAAGTCCTAGTCAAAGTTGGACTTTCCTATTTTAGCAACCAGACTCTCCAAAGCAGATTCAAATTCGGGAAGTTGATCTTCGGATCTTCTTTGCTCGATTTCGAACATCCACAACATATCCAATTCGGAATATTCGTAATTTTGCATTGGGCTTAAACTCGAGACATATTTTAACAATCTCCACCTTGGCTCGACGTTTGAGCTAAGTTGCAATCGCTTCGTAAAAATTCAAACTCTATTGCTACTTTCCCCTAGCCCCCGATGGGCTCAACCACCACAGATATTGTGCAAGTCCAAGCCTCGCTTGAACTTCGCCATAACCGAGGACCTCATCAGAATACCAACTCCACATGCACCTTTAACTGCTCCATAAGGATTTTCCGACATAACCTCCTTAACCGCAGATAAAGCAAAACCATTGTTGCATCCATATCTGTCAGGAGATCGAATACATACCTTGTTAATTTCAACAGTTACAGCAACCATTGGCTCTATAGGCTCCATCTCGCTATGAGCACCATCTGTGTCGATTACTTTGCTAGTTTCGTACTCGCTACCTCAGGAGTTTTTGGTTGCAACTCCACCTCAAGCTGAACACCGTCTAGATCCGTATTAACATTGCTATAATCACTCCTAGCCAGAAGTACTTGAGACTCATCAAGGGTAACTTCTCTGCTGTTAACAGGTGAATTTATATCTGGGCACCACAACTGATCGCCCCACTCACATTGTGCATAGCCATGGAATATGCACCTTGCCCTCCCATCAAGCTTACCATCACTCACTCGAAAATAACATGGGCAACCAAACATTCCAAGAATAGAATAATCAGCAACGTTACCTGACCACACTTCTTTAGGAGCCTGCCATTCAATAGCAGTTGATGGGGATCTATTCACCAGGTAGCTTACCGTACTTAGCACATCAACTAGGGTTCTCCTAGTAATACCAGCACTAGAGATTATTTTACGGGCCATCTCTAATAATGTTCTGTTCATCAATTCTGCAAATTGTTGTGATTTACTAGCACTAGTGCGGTGTTTCACTATGCCCTCTTTCATGCAGAATTTATTTGCCAGCTCTGAGCAAAACTTCATGCTATTGTCAGTCCGCACATGCTTGATCGACTTACCAGTCTCCGTCTCGATCAAAGCTCTTGACTGCGAGATCCTGACATCAGCATTAAACTTGTGCCTTGGCACAAACACCCAGGTCTTCCTCGAGCAGCCAATAGACTCTCGAACGGATGCATCCGACGTCTCGCAGCGGAATTTATCACAGTCTCACCTTGAAGTTTATACAGGCCATCGTGCTTGATTCCTTTCATTATCACCAAGGCACCTCGAACAATCTTCAGAACTCCACCTTTTGAAGAATACCTGCAACCAGCTGAATCTAGGACACCCAAGGAAATTAAGTTCTTTTTTAATTCTGGAACATGCCTCACTCCAGTCAATGTCCTCACGATACCATCATGCATTCTGATTTTAATATCACCAACACCCACAACATCGCACTTAGCGTTGTTCCCTAACTGGACTTTATCACTACCCGTGCACTGATAAGTGATAAACCAATTTCTATTTGGTGTGACATGAAAAGAACAACCAGAATCCATAATCCATCCATCAAACAATGAATAATCAGTGACAGACAAGACATAATCAGCATTATCTGCTACAGCTGCAACATTATCTGTAGAATCAACCATAATTCCCTTACCCTTCTCATTCTTCAGCTTAAGGCAATCCTTTCTAAGATGCCCCCTCTTACCACAGTTCCAACATACAACATTAGCAGTCCTAGACTGACTACGTCTGTTTATATTGGTACTACTATTACCCACACGTGTTACAGATCTTCCTCTATTTTCACCTACTAAAGCAGTAGATACAGATTCGCGATTCTCTTCTGCGAATGTCCTCGCTTAGAATCAAATCTCGAACCCCATCAAACGTCAAACTTGTTGACCCGGAGGAATTACTAACAGCGGTAATGGTAGTATTCCAACTATCGAGCAATGAGGATAATAGAATCAAAGCACATACCTCATCTTCAAAATCAATCTCAACTGAACTCAATTGACTAACAATCACATTGAATTCATTGATATGATCTGCAAGCGACGCACCTTCTTTCATCTTCAAGTTAAATAGACGTCGCATCAAACGGACCTTGTTGATCGCAGAGGGCTTCTCATACATATCCGACGGGGCTTGCATCAAATCAGCGGTGGTCTTCTCCTTCGGGATGTTAAACGCGACGTTACGAGCCAACGTCGCCGAATAACACCCATAGCTCGTCTATCTAGCAAATCCCAATCATCTTGCTTCATCGTCGCTGGTTTCTCCCGGACAAGGGCAAGTGCAGTTTCATCGATAAAGATAATCTTCAATCTGCATCTTCCGAAACTAAAATCCTTCCCATCAAATCGTCGATTCTCACTTTTACTTCTTCGGTCGCCATCGATTCGCTTCAACTTAGCCAAACCTGGCTCTGATACCACTTGTTGCGATAGGGCAAGCGATCGAACAAAATATAGACAAAAGAAGAAAATAAATTGGACAGCGGATTTACGTGGTTCGGTCGAAAGACTACGTCCATGGGGAGAGAACGAGCGAATTTCACTATAGATCAAGCGATACAAGGAGATTACACACTCAAGTCACTCAAACACTCTCTCGGTGTTTCCCAAGTGATTACACCCAATAACACACACACAGTGTTTAGCCCCGAAATTCCTCAAGAAATAATCTCTCAATCTCACAAAGGAATTACACGCAAATCTTACCACAAGATTTAATTGGCTTTAACACTAAACCTTCTTGGATGTAATTCACGACAAAGAAAATCCCTCCCAAGCACTCGACAACGGGACGGCGCTTCAAGATCAATTCTTCACGATCAACGGCGGAACACCAAGCACTCACACGGCGCTTCAAGACAATTTGTGATCCACGTCTATCACCCACGGCCTCGAGTCATATATAAGTAAAACCCTTATTCTTTTGCCAACTTCTCATAGGATTTTGTTTCCTATCCAAAACATATCTTTGTATATTTTAAACAAAAAATCCAAGTCCTAGTCAAAGTTGGACTTTCCTATTTTAGCAACCAGACTCTCCAAAGCAGATTCAAATTCGGAAGTTGATCTTCGGATCTTCTTTGCTTGATTTCGAACATCCACAACATATCCAATTCGGAATATTCGTAATTTTGCATTGACGCTTAAACTCGAGACATATTTCAAATTCGGGAAGTTGATTAGCTTTGCTAATGAAGAAAAAAAGTGACCACGAGATTAATGGGTGTTTGTTTCGTGGAAAATGAGTAATTTAGAATATATTTTCCAAAAAACCACTTTCTCCCCGGTAAACCCCAGGAATGATTCAACGGTTTGATAGAACGCCTTACGGAAACATCTGTGTTATTTCATGCAGTAGGTCCTTATCGACAATCTCGCTTCTTCTTCATTTGTCATTATCAAGTATGAACTGGTCTTATGTGGGTTTTAAATTTCTTGGGGACAAGTAGCATCTCATTTTCCATGAAAAGGCTCTACGTTTCAGGTTCTCTGAAGTTTGGTGGCAACGTAAGTTCTTGCCAATCTCCATCAGCAGACAGCATATATGACTGATAACATTTTCACAAAGACTTTCCAGGTTCATTACGATGTTTCTTATACGGCTTCATTTGATCTCTAGTCTATACGCAATGCTAATATCTGTGATATGTGTTTAAATTACTTTCAGAAACTTGTGTTTGTTCATCGTGAATTGCTGCTTTACACAATGAATTATCTGGGCGAATGTGAAGATTTGATGTGCCGGAAGGAGAAAATGGAGAGAGGTCCACATTTTTATTTTCTGTTCACGTTCATATTACTGTCAACACGAGGCCTTCACATGAGTGTTGAAGCGGATAATCATACAATTTCTTGTCAGTATGAGTATGAAAAGTACTTGACCAATGACACGTTTGAATCAAACCTGAAGCTCCTTCTTGATTCACTGTTGCACAACACCGCAACAACGGGATTCTACAACACTACTGTCGGAGAAGGCCTTAACCGAATTAATGGACAAGCTCTTTGCCGAGGAGATGCCAGTTCCACAGCGTGTGAGAGTTGTGTCAGCAATGCAAGCCAAGGGATCATGAAGCTGTGCAATGCTAAAGATGCACTAATTTGGTATGAATTATGCCAAGTGCGATATTCCTTCCGAGATTTCTTTTCAAACACAGCTTATACTGGTAAATACCCAGATTCAAATGGTCAGGACAAACTTGCATCGGACCCAGCTGATTACTACACCTACTTGATGTATCTAATGAAGAACATATCCACTGAGGCTGTTAACTCTAACCAAATGTTCGCAACGGGGCAAATAAATTATTCTTTGAGCCAGACAATATATGGGCTAGTCCAGTGTACTAGGGATATGTCAGGCAATGACTGTTACAATTGCTTGAACTCTGCCTTGGGGGATCTAAAAGCATGCTGCTATTTGCGGGAAGGTGGAACGGTTGTTAGCAGAAATTGCAATGTGAGGTATGAGCCATACCGCTTTTCAATGGCTCGATAACCTCTGTGTTATCTT
Source organism: Eucalyptus grandis (assembly GCF_016545825.1). NCBI lineage: Eukaryota > Viridiplantae > Streptophyta > Magnoliopsida > Myrtales > Myrtaceae > Eucalyptus > Eucalyptus grandis. Next base: position 53,774,354 of record NC_052616.1, on the reverse strand, counting down.
ACCCTGCTTCCACAGGTAAGAACATGCAATCTATTTGAAGTTATGGTTAGTAGGAGAGTAAAGCTATAGTTCCTGCCATTAACTTAACTTCTATGCTTATACAATTTAAGCTATGGTCCGAACAAAATAGAAAATTGTGGAGAAAGTTAATCTGCATAATGGGTGTTCTTCGACTTTTATTGTTAAAGTTCTCTTTCAAAGTGACAGAGGAAATATCTACAAGGGTCAAGATCTTAGAAATTTGTGTATACCATTATTTCATTCACCTCCAATGAAGAATTCAACTTTTAGCAAATTCAATTTTCTAGTGTGGCCCCGTTTTCTCAGAAATACTGTTAGCTGCCTACATCGCTTTTATTCAGTCAGGGATAGCCTATAGCGAAACTTGTAACATAGAGAATCTAAAGAGATTTACCTTACATATCCTTGGTTATGGAAATAGCCAAAATATGCAGAAACATTACTGAGGTAATCATCTCAAGCTGAACATTTCTAACAAGCCTCTTTATTATTATGGGATGGAGTTCACCATTAGTGTAGACATTACATCTCTCTTCATAGCCTATTGATATTCCAGAATATTCCATTAATCAAGATGTTTATTTGACTCATAAAAGGAACGGGGGATAAATGGAAGAAAGAAAGGATTGTCTTAGTTGTTGGTATCCTGGGACTGCTATTAGCTGTTCTTGCTGGATCTTGCGCTGTCTACTTCAACCGGAGAAAAGCAAAACAAGGTATATATGAGAAAATGTCCCACTTAATTTATATCTATAGGAGAGCTAATCCAAACTTGGGTACCTTTAGACCTGGAAAGAAGCCCGCATGCTGTCCTCCATGATTTAGTAAATCCAATCAGTGTGGAAATTACTGAAGAAGGCAACCTAGTTAGCTCGGAGGAACTTCCTTTCATGGATCTAGCCACAATAAAGGCCGCTACAGATGACTTCTCGAGTTCAAAGAAGCTCGGGCAAGGGGGGTTTGGTACTGTCTACAAGGTAATTTATCTTTTGCTGTCAGTTCGCGATTGTTGGTGGTTGAAGTCCAGTAAGTGGAGGGCTTAACCGAATTTGCTTTCAGGGTCTGCTTTCTGATGGAAAAGAAGTGGCAGTTAAAGGTTGTCAAGGAAGTCTTGGCAAGGTCTCGAGGAGTTCAAGAATGAGGTCATCTTGATTGCAAAGCTCCAGCACAGAAATCTAGTAAGACTTCTAGGATGCGGCATAGAGGGAGATGAGAAGCTGCTTGTATACGAGTTCATGCCTAACAAAAGCCTCGATATCTACATCTTCGGTTCAATTTCTCGTGTTCTCCAACTTTAAGAAATAACTCATTTACTTAGAAATTGCATGTGTTAAATTGTCCTCATCACGAACGTTTTTGCATGATGCCTTTATCTTCAGATTCAGACAAACGTGCACAGCTTGATTGGTACACATGCAATTATATTATTGATGGAATTGCTAGAGGATTAGTTTACCTGCATGAGGACTCGAGACTGAGGATTATTCACAGGGATCTGAAGCCTAGCAATGTTCTGCTGGATTATGACATGGTTGCCAAAGTATCAGATTTTGGGATGGCCAGAATATTTTGCGAAAACCAAAGTTCAGCTAAAACCAGAAGAGTTGTAGGAACATAGTAGGTCCTTGCATCTTCTGATTTTGGTCAGCTGAAAAATCTAGGAGTTTCTTGCTCTTGCCAAGGAAAACTCTCTATTTGGTTTGTCAATAAGAAGGTACTACATAGGAAAGACTAATGTGAACTTTAATACTTGTGACAGCGGTTATATGGCCCCGGAGTATGCAATGGGGGGACTGTTCTCTGTGAAATCAGATGTGTTCAGCTTTGGCGTAATTTTGCTCGAGATCATCAGTGGAAAACGGAATAGCGGATTTTATCTTACAGAACAGGCTCAGACACTTCTTGCATATGTATGTTCCACGGTTCATGGGAATCAAAATCTTGCCTTATAATCATTCATTTTGCATCACAATTAATTTAATCTTGCAGGCGTGGAAACTATGGACTGAAGGAAAAGAGTTGGAACTCGTGGATCCTTCTTTAGCGGAATCAGGCCAAGCAGCTGAAATAGTCAGGTGCATTCACGTCGGCCTTTTGTGCGTCCAGGAAGATCCTGAAGATAGACCGACAATGTCAGAAGTAGTGACACTTTTAGAGGTCAAAAGGAACTCCTCCGGAACCGAAAAACCAGCTTTTGGGTTGGTAGAGCTGCCCAAGTACTCGATCGATCCTTGGCACCTAATCTCTCTGCCAATGACATAACTGTTTCCAGTATCTCACCTAGGTGAACAAGCACGTATTCCAACTAATTAAGGTTCCATTTGCCCATGGTTGTAAAATTTCATGTTGAAAATAGGAACTTGTCATGTTTGGAAGAATTACTCTGCTCATGAAAATCACTGTATAAACAATCAAGATTATGGCATACGGAGAAGGTTGATTTGGTAAGCGAAAGGAAGATGCAAAAATTTTCGGTGACCCGAGTGAACATAGGTGGATAAATATGCAAATTCTATAAACTAGAGGCTGTCACGTCCCAATCCTCTGAGCACGTACTCATCCCTGCTTTGTCGATATAATAACAATGTCCTAATACGTATCGCCGACCCATTTAATTAATATACGCATGTGGAAGCAGATATAAATCCCCAGACAATAAAACAATGGGATAGGAAAGCAGGGCCAAACTTTTAAAACCACAACCAGTCTTTTATAACAAAACGGGTTTATATAGAAGACCAGATTGGTTACAAAAATATTGGCTCATAAAAAAGAAACTGTCCTATGACTAACTAGCCATACAGGTTTTCGATTATGCTTCTTCCACCTTCCTAAACTCCGAGACTCTCGGCTCTTCACGGCCGTCACCTAGGGACTTGAAAATATGATCCCACAATGTGGTGAGACTACGTCTCAACAAGTTCAACCCTTAAGACCCGATTAGGAAGAAAATTGCGCCCTAAGGGCTGCGTAAGCACAATCAGGCATCAGAGGACTTACCTTGGCCTCAGTTCTTTCCTGCAAGTCAGTTCAATTCATAATTATTGACAATCACATCATCCAACCAAACTGATCGAACCATCGATCAATCGAAACAATCAATTGCATGTCATCGAGACCATTACATTATCATTTCGATTATTCATTATCAACTCTTAATCATAGCCCAACAGACATAATTTAGATTTAGTGGAATCACGGCCCCATTCAACAATTTTAGACTTAGTGGTATCACGGCCCCACTCGGCAAATTTAGATTTAATGGTGTCATGGCCTTACTCGGCAAATTTAGATTTAGTGGTATCACGGCCCCACTTGGAAAATTTAGAATTAGTGGTATCACGGCCCCACCGGACAATTTTCTATACAAATACCTGGATTATCCAATTTTTGGGATAAATCTCCATAATCACTAATTCACTCAATTTTCACAATAGGCTTGGACTGAATCACCCTAACAAATCTCAGCCCAATTGAGTTGGGCTGGGGTTGCTTTGTGGGCTTGGGCTCGAAACCGGGCTTGACTTTGTGGGCTTCAAATGGGCTTGACCAAAATTGAAGATGGGCTGAAGATGAGCTGATTTTGCTGGACTGTTCGGGCTTGTGAAACTCGTTGGGCTCCGCTTGGCTCGGTGAACTGCTCGATGAAATTGGAGAAGACATGAGGAAATTCTGGCGCGAGGACTAGGTCGAAGCAGGGGAGATGTGGGCGTGACCTCGAGGGAGGCTTCGGTGAGCTGAAGATGCGTGGGCGAAGGAAGAGGAGCTGTTTCGGTCTTCGTTCTTTGGGAGTAGGGTGAGCGGTTCCCGGTTCCCTTACGGGTTCCGCTTGGAACCGGAACCTACTCTCGGGTACGGGTTCCTCATTTTTGGAACTTGGAACCTACCCGTCAAAACCGAGAACGGGAACCTCACCACGGGTTCCGGGTCGGTTCCGGTTCCAACAGGTTCTTTTTTTTTTTTTTTTCATTTTTAGTTTAAAAATGAAAATGAATGCAGCAATAATAATCAAACTTGTCATTCATTGAAGATAATATAACACAAACAGCAAACAGCATTTTAGAAGTAATAAACAAGCTGTCATTTGAACAACACACTTCATTCTAAATGATCTTTGCCTTAATCAAATCGAAAGTTTCTTCTTTGTCTTGGGAACTAACATACCCCGTCACCAATTGGATTGAGTATCCCATCTCTAAAAGCTGAAAACAGCAGCAAACATAACTTAGCACCACCAAAATTAAAAAAAGAGAAGACCCAAACAACTAAAACTTCCAGATATGCTAAGAAGGGTTACTTACGCACAAAGGATGTGAGCCATGCTGCTTTTGCTGCACGGGATAACTAAACAGCTTAATAACTCGGCATGCTGACGTTCAAATTAGGAATGCGCATCAGGGGTTGATAAGGATATACTTTAGTCTTTTGAGGAAGAGCAGCACCCCAGGTAGTTTAGCCTGTATCTCAAACATTTTATCCACTCTAACAGCAGGAGGGGCTCTTCTGAATTGGGGGCTTTCCTCAAACACGTCAAAAGGTTGTTCGGTGAGCTGCATCATTGATGGTCACGGACTATTCATTAGCTTATCGGAAGATGTTGCATTATAATTGACACACAAGATATAAGAAACACAATTAACAAAAAAGGGCAATCGGGGATAAAAGAGGTGTCTATTAGTGATCAAGGAAAATGTTGCAGCAGACAGGATATAAGACTCACAAGTCCTTTCATTTCAGCTAATCTAGTCAGGTCTCTTATAAGCCCACGCATTTCATACCGAGCAAAGAAGTTCACCACAGCCCATTTCTGTATCTTAGCTGGCTCAACAAATTTCTGCAGAAGAGTGAAAAGATAGCATAAACAGACTTATTGAACACAATAATTGGTGGCAGATAATTCAAATAACCTTATTCTGAAACACCTTCTATCTCCGGGACGTACACCTTCAATATCAAAGTTCTCAGGGTGAAGACACTGAGAACTACCAGAGCATGACAATTTGGTTGAGAGAGACAGAGACAGACAAAGAGACCTTCGGCTCAGGAAATGGGCAAAATGTTCTACCTCGCCGCAAACTATCTCTGCGAAGTGATAAACACAAACTTCATTGTTGAAACCAAATAGGCCACGAAACTCATTAACTTTCGAACATGGCAAGTTCATACAAAGACAGCAACATAATCCTAAGTTCTAGAACACAGAGAGAGACCTTGGCCGGAGCTTTGGCCACATGGTAAGCATCCAGTGTGAGCCCCACCAACCATAAACCGGGAAAGACAATCTGCAAGCGAAAACCAAATGAAACGAAGAGAAAATTCATCGTATGAAAGAGGAATGAATATTCCACATAGAAGAACATACATCAAGCTGCTTCTGCTCGTTCTTGGGCCTCCAGGCAGGCCTCAACCCCGTCATGATGAAAATGTCCTCCTCGATCTCCTCCTTCGACAGCGATATCCAGAACTTCTTCTTCTTCTCCCTCCTCTCGCCCTCCCCCACGAAGCCTCGTGATCGCACGGATTTCGGCTGCGGCTGCAACTGCTGCTGCGCGGCGTAATTCTCCTTGTCCCCGCCGAGGGGACGAGCGCGTCCACCGGCGGCGGCGTCGAGCGGCTGAGCAAAGTGAGGCGGCGAGGGGTGACGGCGTCGAGGGAGCAGGAGGCAAGGGCGAGACGAGCGCGGGGCGACTGGCGTCCAGCGGCGGCGTCGAGGGCGAGTGGCGTCGGCGACGGGCAGAGGCAGATAACTGGAGGGTCCAGTTCGGTTCTCCGGTTCCCGGGTGCTCACCCCTGCTTAAGCCCGAACGAAGACTCTTTATAGGCATACTAGCAGTCTAGCACACACAACAAGCGTACCAGAATGCACATCAGCGTCAACGGAGAACCGGCAGGGCCAGAGTTCACATAAGCTGAACGGCCGCGAACTCAGACCCCGCGTGCCCAAAACAAGGCACGTACAGATGAAGAAAGGCCTACCTGGGCCGGCGCGGTGCTGTGGCGGGCAGTGGTCGGTGGGCTGGCCTCCGGCAACGCGAGTCTCTTACTACTTTCTCACACAGACGAAGCGGACTACTCACTCTCTCTCTCACTCCCTTGGTCTCTCTCTCGGTCTCGCTCTCTAACCGAGCCCATGCACGGCTGAACCTCTCCCGCTCTCCCTCAATCGCACTGAACTCTCCTTCTCGATCTCTCTCCCTCGAGATCATCTCTCTCTCAGCCCAAAATCTACGGAAAAACCAGAAACCCCCTTGCTTTCCCTCTCTCTGTCGCTCTCCCTTGCTTGGTCCCTCTCTCCCTCGGCCAAAAGGAGCCCCTCAAAAGAGAGGATGGAAGAAGAAGAAGAAGAAGAAGAAGGGGGTTTCGGCCTAGAGAGGAGGAAAGAGGAGAGAGAGAGAAGAAAAGAAAAAGTTTGGGGAAGGCAGGAAGTGACGTGAGGAGGAAAAGGGGAGAAAAGAAAAGAGAGAGAGAAAAAGAAAGGGAAAAGGGGAAGAATCGGCAGAGGGGGAAAATGAAATCACGTGGGGGCGGGCTAGGTTTTTTATAACTTGGCCGGTTCCGGTTCCTCCGGTTCGGTTCCGGTAGGAACCGGAAACCGAGAACCGCAGGTTCCCAGAAAAAAGGAACCGGGAACCGGAACCGGCCTCTTCAGAACCGGGAACCGAACCGGACCCTCCTCCGGTTCGGTTCCGGTTCCCGGTTCTACCCGGAACCACGCTCACCCCTAGCTGGGAGTCAACAAGGGAGAGCTGCATTGAACTTTGGTGGGGTTACAGCATTTATGGGGCAGATAAATGGAGGGGAAGTGGGGTGATGGGCAAAGGATGATGATGCTGAAGGAGAAGGAGGGGAAATGGACTTGTGGCAGGGGGTCTTTGGTGGGGAGTTGCGTGGGCGTGGGGTTTCGGTTGGGGGACAGAATTACGTGGGGTTGTTCGAAGTAAAATGAAAAAGAGAAAATAAGTAAATGAAAGGAAAGCAAGGTCAACTGGTTCGGTGGGTTGCAGGGTCGAGGGAAAAGAAAGTGAAAAGCAAAGCGAAAACCGCTTGAGATGGAGTTGGCTATGGAAGATTGCTCGAGAAGATGGGAAAAGAAAAGGGGAAAAGTCAAGATTAAATATCTCAACTCATTAATGCAAGGTCAAAAAGCCTTCAAACTTATCCTATGGTCCCCCTATTACTTTCTAACAAGATAAGTCCAATAAAATTCAATTTTTATGCAAATAATGCACCCCCAACCAAAGCTCCGAATTTCCCAACCTTGGCCTCAATTTCTTCACAAATTCCCCAAATTGACGTCCAATTTTGATGAAGATGAAGTCCACAAATTTTTACAAGTCCCCAACACTCAAAGGCTCGACTTAGAAGTCCAAATTTCCTTTAATTTGGTCAATATGAATTTCCGTTATTTTTCCGCAACATCCGAATCGATTTTCCGTAAAAAATCCCGAAATCTCAAAAAATTCCTCGAAGGATGAGTCAACGTTCCTAAAATAAATTGTGACGTGATAAAACTTTCAATTTCTAAAATCAGGTTCAAATTCGCGGTTAATTTTAATCCGATGCGATTTTAGTGTGACCTATTCTACAGGTAGCTTTTAGGAATTTTTAGTGCAATTGACCCGTGATTGATTTATTTTGAGTCACAATATACATCTTCGAGACATTGGCGATCCTCGGTTGTCGTGAAAATCTCGAGGTTTCAATCACGGGCACCGGGTACCAAAACAATAGAAAAATCGGTTTAGTGTTGATCGACGAGTATTTTGCAATCGGGTGAAATCACCCACACTCTAATCACATATCTCAGTCAAGTCGGCCTATCTCCGGTCTCTGATCGATTTCGACAGTGCCGTAATGACCCTTGCAGACTAACACGATCGAGCAGTCGTTTCGTGGTTGAATTCTCAAGTCTAGTGCGTTAAAATCTCTTAACGGCTTCCCTAGATAATCTAGTTATCTCGTGAATGATCAGCTCAGAGAATAACATTATTGATGTGTCGACGAAAGGTCCGATTTATTTAATCAAAAACAAATTTTGAAAATTCAGGCTGTTAGAGAGGCTCCATACATTTTATTGAACTAAAGCAATGTTAGTGCAATTTGCCTTTCCTTGAGTAAAACTTTAGTTTGTTCCAAGTTCTGGATAGTTATGATGGTTACTACAGGTGGGGACTTACCGAGTCTGGTGTAGGAGGGAAAACTCTGTTCCTTGTGCACTTGAATGCTCTTTGTTTTTTCTTGGCCAATCTATGCCCGATTTGATTAATCATAGGAATAGGAAAAGAGAAATGAGCAGCAACACATCATCCGTTTCAGCTTACAAGGTCATGCCAATTTGGAACTGAATACGAGACGTCTTGCTTCTCAAATCACTAGGTCCATGTTGCCAAGTCCGTCTCGAATCACATTCACCAATTAGCTGAACTAGGTCCTTGGATCGAGTTGTCATCAATATTTCCCCCAACTATTGCTGTTATGTCCTCAGAACCTTATATTAGTAGACTATAGAGAAGAAGACTGGTCTTTGATTGACATTGTAAATTTCCTTTAGGGACTACATCCTAGTAATTCACATATGCTAATTGGCTCGGAATTCATAAAACCATTCTTTATATATACCCCTCTATTTTCGTTTTTTTAAGTCTTGACTTCTGAGAACATTTCAAATTGTTGTAGGCTTGACAATTGGACTATAAGTCTCACAGTAATCTACACGGGTTTTGTGACTGTATCCTTTGCACTAGTCCAGCTCTTTACTTGTCGATAGAGCCATGGTGCTACCAATAACATTCTAATTTGCCCGTGGTGGTACAAGACACCAAAGTTACTTTGGTATCCAAGATAAACGTCAGGATAAAATTCTACACGTTGAGACTTCGAACTAATTAAAATTACATAAAACAACACTAAATGAATTTAACCTAGAAAATATTATTCGAAGCTACCTGACGTTGTCATTATTTACCAACACTTAATGAAACAAATCAATACGACAAAAAAATTCCAATTTTTTGGTACTTTATAATAGAATTCTGCTCCATCCTGGAAAAATAGTTAGAGCCACACGGGGTTCGTAGGAGAGAAGACGAGGTAGAGAATGCCAAGTGATGTGAGGCAGCTAAATAGAACCTTTTTTGTTAGTTATTAGGGGCAGGAAAATTAATAAGTTGACCGTTTCTTAATTGCATCACACATGAGGATTAAATTGCAGTGTAGCTCGACTGAAATATTTTATTTCGAGTTTTGAAATTGAAAAACCTTCACATGGTTCTTCTCCCAAATTTAGTAATCCGCAAGTCATTCTCCTCGAACACGTCACCAAACCTGAAATTCTAAAAAAATTGACTCAAAACAAGCGAAAGCAATCTCCTGAAATTACCCTTAGCTTCAAAGTCAGAGGCTAACACGGGACCATGAATTCTCCAGCTTATAAATCTCAGCTCAAACTTCGACTCGAACTAGAATACAAACCCGGATAGAATAAGAAATGGCTCACTACCAAAGTGTTTCATTGATCATCCCCTTCCTTCTTGCTTATTTGATTCTCCACAGCTTAGTCTACCTTTCGCACGCCGATCCTCCTTACCAGCTCTGTTCAGAACCTGGGTACTATGCTGTCAACAGCACGTTCCAGAATAATTTTTACAATCTCGTTGCGAATTTATCCTCGAATGCTTCCCTCTCAAAGTTCTATAGTACCTCTTATGGCAATAACACATACAGAGTCTATGGTCAGTACATGTGTTTGAATTATGTTAGTAATCAAGATTGCCGAAAATGCATTGATTTGGCCTCACAGGACATATTGAGGCTCTGTCCTAATGATACCGAGGCGATTGTCTGGGAGGAATTCTGCCAGTTGCGGTACTCGGGACAGGATTTCATTGGCCATTTGAACATTACGGGCAACATTTGGAAGGATAACGTGATGAATGTTTTGCAACCCGACCGATTCAAATTAGTTGTCAACACCACTCTGCAGAATCTCACGAAAGTGGCAGCTTTTGATCCTTTGTCGCACATGAATGCAACCGGCGCAGTTGAGTTTAAAGATGCAAGTGCATCGATGCTATATGCATTGGTGCAGTGTGGAAGGGACATATCCGGAAGCGACTGCAACATCTGTCTTCAACAAGCTATAAAAGATGTGTTGGCAAACTGTTCCTTCTCAGTTGGCGCGAGGATTCTTAGCCGTAGCTGCTATTTGAGATATGAGCAGTACGCGTTCTATGAAGGCAAAACTGCGCCAGAGCCTAATCAAACCACACAGGGAGGTAAGTTGATATAGATAGTTCTCACTTTTTCTACTTATCCTTTGGTACAGTTGTGTACATCAGATTCAGGATGAGCGACAATCACAATTAAGTTCTGCACGGTGCAGGTAGCAGAAAGAAAGTGTGGTTGATTGTGATTCTTACAATCACAGCTGTCGGATTAGCATTACTTCTTGTGGTGTCCTGTATTTACTATCTTCGGATCCACAGAAGAGAGAGAAGAGGTAATTTGCCCCAGATAGTGCTTGTTGATTTCTTGGGCATCTTTCTCCTAATTGCCACGCCTGTTTTCTCGTTTCCATAATTCTGTTTTCATCTTCAATTTTTTCAGGGAATAAATCAGCTATCCAGCTTGGCGTGCTCCACTATTCAGGCTATGCTAGGGATAGTACTAGTTTCATGAACTGGACTTTTCAACGAAGATTTGACAAGAATGATCCGGATTCCCCATTTTTCGACTTCGCGACCATACTAACTGCTACTAACTATTTCTCTGCTTCAAACAAGCTGGGACAAGGAGGTTTTGGCCCGGTTTACAAGGTAGCGAGGACTTACAATACAGGGGAAATGACTAAGGAGTACTGGCTAAATTTGCTGCAATTTAGATTATGATCCTAAGAAGAAACATTGGCGTCATCTTTTTCAGGGAATTTTAGGAGATGGAAGAGAGGTGGCTATCAAGAGGCTCTCAAGCACTGAGCAGGGTATTGATGAATTTACAAATGAAGTCTTGCTCATAATGAAGCTCCAGCATAAAAATCTCGTTAAGCTTTTGGGATTCTGCATCGATAATGAAGAGAAGATCCTCGTCTATGAGTACATGCCCAATGGCAGCCTGGATGTCATCCTTTTTGGTTTGTTAACAGCATGATATTTCAAGCGATCAATCAGTTATCTTAGTATTCTAAAATTTGCGTTCTTCTTTTTGCTGCCAGATCGTGAAAGACGGGCAAAACTTGACTGGAGAAAACGCATCAACATCATAAGTGGTATAGCACGTGGGGTTCTTTACCTTCATGAGGATTCCCGCCTAAGAATCATTCACAGAGACTTGAAGGCGAGCAATATATTATTAGGTTCTGAGATGGACCCAAAAATATCCGATTTTGGAATGGCTCGAATTTTTTCTGGAAATGATGGCGGGGCCAACACTGCAACCATAGTAGGAACATAGTGAGTCCAGTGTTTGGGTTTTATCTGTTTATTTCCTTAATCTACTGTTTGATAATTTGCAAATGAACTTTGCAGATGCAAATTCAAAGATAAAATTGCTATCGAAACAACATTATAGCCCCATACACACTTCAGCTGACAATGTTTGTTGAATGTCTCAATTGATCTCACATTTCCCTTTCTAATTATGTGGAGTAGTGGATACATGGCGCCGGAGTATGCTATGGAGGGACTATATTCGACTAAGTCCGATGTTTTCAGCTTGGGAGTTCTTGTGCTCGAGATAATAACAGGAGAAAGAAATGCTAGCTTCCATCTATCGAGACGAGCACCGACCCTCGCTGCATACGTGTGATATTTTCACTAATTATAATCAGCATTTGTCTTAATTACTAGGAAAGTGAGGTTACTGAAAAGATCATGAATTTGCAGGCATGGCATCTGTGGCAGGATGAAAGGGAATTGGAGCTGGTGGATCCATTGATAATTGACTCGTGCTGCATGGAAGAATTTAGACGATTAATGCAAATCGGATTGTTGTGTGTTCAAGAAGATGCATATGACAGGCCTACAATGTCGTCCGTGGTTATTATGATGAAAAGCGAGAGCACAATTCTTACAAATCCTCAAAGACCGGCTTTCTCAGCAGGAAGGTCCACCGAATATCACCAACCAGTCACAGATAACAGCTCTTCTGTCAATGGCGTAACTATTTCGGATATCGAAGCAAGGTGATAGGCCCAAGAAAGGAGATATCGGGACTTTGCAAGTTCACACGTCTTGATCGGTTACTCCTGCTTGTGAAAATTCCTAACAATAGTCTGTTCATTTAGTATAACAGGTTTAAGGGTTCATGTAGCATGGTGACAAGTCTTTCTATATATATTTGTCCGAGTCAAATTCGTATGCCGTGTCATGTCATTGTCAAATTGTACCGATGACAACAGCATTTTGTTGAAGTAGAATGCTATCATCTTCTGCAGTTTGAACATACTGTATTGAGCTGATCAATTGCAGGCGCTTCACAACAGAAAGAACATAACCAAATGAGTCTTTTTGGCCATTGATGGCTAGTTTGGACCCTCGCATATGATTTAACTCTACCACACTCGCAAGGTTTTACAGGAACTTTGGGCGACTTAATTGACTTTGGCAATATTGTTATTCTCTAGCTTCTCTTAACAAGCAATGGAACTGATCTAAGAAAAAGCATAGTATTTTCATTGAAAAACATTACATTTGGCCAACAAATTTTTTTAAAGAGAAAGTACATTAGTACGGTTCTTACTTCTTTAGTAAATACTAGTAGCAGAACTGCAAGTAGACAACTTTCCCATTCACTTTTTTAATATCTCATACACATAGAAATAACAGACTGTTTGGTATCCGTCATCTGTAACTGGGTGTAGAAGGGTTTGACCGAGAAGAGTCGACTGACACAAAAGATTAAAGATTTGTTTAGGTCAAGAGTCAATGGTGTTCTCATAGTGGGTTCACCAACGATGCAAACAAAATGTGAGCCGCTGTTGAAGGTCCATCCATTGGGTCTGTCTCTTTAATTAAGAAAGATGAAGAGAGAATCTTATTGCTAATGGCAGAATAATGCCATTTAACAGCTTTATCGGAAACCTGACTAACTAAATATTCTTTTTGTTACCTATCTATTATTTTTATGAAAGAGAGAGGCAGCTGGAATAAATTATTTCTTGAACGTGATTTTTTTTCTTTCTTTCTTTTATGAGATAGAAAGGGACATTAGGATATGATCTTATCATGTGACTTGTCATCACAACCACACACTGTTACGACAATAAGAAACTGTCTTCTTCTCTCTCAGATCTAGAATCCAAAAGTCTTTTAATTTTGTTGACTTTCAAATAGTTTGGTCAAACAAACGATTCTGGCCATTTATTTTTCTCAACATATTCATTTTTTATTTATTTTATTTTGGTAAAGTTCTGAACATATTCATTGTTTCTCAGGAAACCCATTTTTTTTCCTCAAGAATTCATGGTCAAACAAAGAAGCTTTACTTTTCTTGCTGGCCACGTGCTTATGAGCACAGCCATTGAGAGATTCAAAGGGCAAATTGAATTGTTCAAAAAACCACTTATTTCCACAAGAAGAACTCCGGAATGATTCAACTGTTTGATAGAATGCCAACTAGAAAAAATATCTTGTGTTATTTCAAGCTCTTGGTCTTTATACAAGTAATTTCACTTATGTTGGGAAAAAAATGGATTCCCTAAAAACGATCCGATATTCAATCGAACCCCTAAAACGAACGTGGAAGACGAGCCTAAGAGTCACATGTATCACCGATCAAAGATCCACTATGGAATCGAGCGTACCTTATCTTTTACAGATTAAACACCCATGTTGAAGTTTGATGAAGAATTCTAATCCCGTTCCACCGAGGAGCGTACTGTCCTTTCTAGGGGAGAAAACTCTGATTTTTAGGGGTACTATTCTTACGTTCTTTTTGAGAGGGGGAGAAAGTGTCTAACGTACATTCACTCAAAAGGTAAGTTCCTTTCCTTTCTCTCCCTGAAAACGTCTTCTCCAAAAGATGCATCTCTTCAACGTAAAGCGTTCCTCCAAAAGACATAACCCCTCAAGTAAACCTTTCTTCCATGGGCCCTTATCTTCCGGGCCGGGCTTTTAGGCTCATATGGGTAGACGGGCCTACTCAGGCCCATCAACACATAGAAAAAAAATCCATCATCTCCCACTCGCACATGGTGGGCCGAACATGATCCTCTTTACCTCTTTGCAATATTCATACCGGTGAATAATCCGTGTGACCAGCATACTTTGAGAGCTTGTTGATATACGTCTATTAGAAATATATAGCAGCTCATAATGGGCATCACACTCTGAGTAGATTTAGTATGCAGTACCCTAGATCGATTGATCACATTTATATCTCTCTTGATCTTATTTATTTATTTATTTATATAATGATATATTGTATTCACAATTATGATTATCAAAAAAAAATTATAATTGGTCGACCAGTGAACACAAAACTAAAATGTGATTCTCCAAATTCGATTTTCCGCTTTCCTTCAAACTCTCAATTTCAATTTAGCTTACTTTTCTAGAAATGTCCCATTAGATCAAATCAATTCATGATCATTGGCAACATTCTAAGATAACAGATACTAAATAGAAATTTTGAGAATAAGTAAGAGTCATGAGGGTACTAAATTGGAAACTCTTTTCCTCAAGAGTCTCATATGGCATAAAAGTTGAGATCAAACTATTGCCACTCTTATTGGTCGTCACATGCATACGTAGTATGAAATACATATTACGATATTAACTCATTTCCCATGTAGTGTATGTCTACACCATCAATACCGTACAGATGATAGTTCAGTCATATCTAATGTCTAACTTGAGTTCACATATCTACTCATTTACAGAGTTCATCAGAACTCATATCAGGCATCATAGACAGATAAAGTAAAATATGTGGGTTATTTTACTTTTGAACATAGTAAATATTATGTATCATCTTAACACTTAGTTAAGGTGACATATGTATTTTAAGCTTGAACTCTCGATTATCACCTAAATAATAAACTTAAAACCGTCTCATTTCTATTGATCACATAGTAAACAAAAGACGATTACTTGTGTAAGTGGGTTAATCTTTCATCTGTCCGACATACTTTCTCAATTTTATATAATGCACTAAGTATTAAAATGCATAAACGTTAAACAAAGATCCATAGGCATTAATAATAAAAAACACAAATTCATTAAATGTGAACATTTCAGAGAAATTACAATATTTAGTACATCAGTCTCTACGCAGTTCTAGAGATTTTACATTACCACAAAACATATTTCTAGGTATTGGCTTTGTCATAGGATCTGCTACCATTCTATGTGTAGATACGTACTGTACGTTCACATCTTTTAGTGCAACCATATCCTTGACAAAATTATACTTTGTATCTATATGTTTGGTCTTGCCATCATATTTTGGATTTTTAGTGTACGCTATAACTGCTTGGCTATCATAGTTAACCAATAATGGATTTGCTGCATACAATAACACCTAAATGATCTAAAAATCTCTTAAACTAAACACTTTCTTATAATGCTGCTGACAATGCCACGAACTCAGCTTCCATCGTGGACAAGGCTATACACATTTGTTTTTTATTGCTCCAAGATATGACGCCATTATTCAGTAAGAAAGCAAATCCAGAGGTAGATTTCCTTTCATCTAAATCTCTTCCCCAATTAACATTTGAATTGCCTTCAAGTCGCAGATCATTTCCTTAGTAATTCAGCTTGTAATCAGCCGTTCCCTTCAGATACCTCAGTATTCTTTTAACGGCTTTCCAATGTGCTTGACTTGGATTGGATTTGTATCTACTCATCATTCCAACTGCAAAACATATATCAGGTCTTGTACATATCATAGCATACATCAAGCTTCCCACATCACTAGCATAAGGAACACGTTTCATTTATTCATTCTCTTTTGGAGTCATTGGACACAGTCTATGACTCAATCTTTCACCTTTTACAATAGGAGTATCTATGGATTTACAATCTTGCATACGAAATCGTTCAAGAACCTTATTTATGTATATTTCTTGCGAAAGAGATAATGACCTCTTTGAACGATCTCTTGAAATTTTAACTCCAAGAATGTACGCAGCTTCACTCATATTTTTCATCTCAAAGTTGGAAGATAACCAACTTTTGACAGTATTAACAAACTCCATATTGCTTCCGGCAATTAGTATATCATCAATATATAATGATATGATCACAAATTAATCTTTAGATCTTTTGATATATACACAATGATCATCATCAATCATTGTAAAATCATATGCCATTATAGTATTATGAAAACGTATATACCATTGTCTCGACGACTGGTATATTGATCTCAAAAGTCGACATACCTTTTCTTCTTGGCCTTCCATAATGAAACCAGCAGGTTGTTCCATATATATATCTTCATCTAATTCTCCATTGAGAAAAATAGTCTTTACATCCATTTGATATAACTCAAGATCCATACTTGTCACTATTACTAGAATAATATAAATCGAGGTAAATCTCACTACAGGAGAAAATGTTTCTTTATAATCAATTCATTCCTGTTGATTATACCAATTCGCCACAAGACGAACTTTGTGTCTTTCTATTGAGGCATCGGCTTTACGCTTTATTTTGAAAACCATCTTGTTCCCAATGGCTTTGCGTCCTTTTGGAAGAGCAATTAGTTCCCAAACATGGTTTGACTTCATTGACTCCATCTCCTCTTCCATTGCATGCATCCATTTTTCCTTATTAGGGCAATTTAGAGTCTCATGTACATTTCTTGGCTCATCTTCATCTTGTGAAGCAACCATAAAAGTTTCCCATTCAATGTTAAAATGTCAACGGGGAATACTTTTGCGACTTGTTTGCCGTACGGAAGATTGTACACTTTGCATATCATTCTCTATTATGCTCCCACTCGGATTAGATAATGACGATATCATCCCATCGTGTGGTTGTAATTAAGAGTGAGTTGAATCAAATTAATCATTTCTCATGTTACTCCCACTTAGACGAACTCCACTAAGTTCATTATCTTGATCCAAGGTTTCAAATAAGGAGTAATCCTCACCTATTTTGCCATTCTTAGGAAATTCATTTGCTAAGAATGTGATATCCCGTGATTCGAATTCAGTTATACTTATACTTTCCTACTCACCTATGAACACATACCCTTTTGAATGTTCAGAGTATCTTATGAAAATACTCTTCTTTCCTCTGGGACCGAATTTCCCAAATTTGTGAAAGGGCTCATGAGTATAGGCAGCACAATCCCATGGTTTAAGAAAACTTAAGTCTGTTTTTCTACCTGTCCATAACTCATATGGAGTGGAAGTAACTGATTTAGAAGGCACTCGGTTAAGTATATAGGCAACAGTTAATAATGCATCACTCCAAAAAATGATAGGTAAGTTAACATGCGCCATCATTGATTTAACCATTTCCAGTAGGGTTTTGTTCATTCTCTCCGCAACACCATTTCGTTGAGGAGTATATGGAATAGACAATTATCTTTCTATTCCTTTTTCTTCACATAAATTTCTGAACTCATCGGATAAATATTCACGACCTCGATCGGATCTTAATATTTTTATTTTCTTGTCTAATTGATTTTCTACCAAGTTCATAAACCTTTTGAAATAACTCAATGCTTCAGATTTATGAGAAATCAAATAGACATATTCGAATCGAGTATAATCATTTATAAATGTGATGAATAAATAGCCCCATGCCTTCCTCTCATATTCATTGGACCACAGACGTCAGAATGGATTAAATACAAAGAAAATTCAGCTATTGTGCCTCTTCCAAATGATTTTTTTGTTGTTTTCCCTACTAGGCAATGCTCGCATATGGGCAAATCGATTTTTTCAATATTGCCTAACAAGCCCTCTTTGGCTAGTCTATTCATATGTTGTTGGCCAATATGACTAAGTCTAGCATTTCACACATTTACATCATTATCATATGAATTAGGAGACGTGGAAAGGGAATAACAAACATTGAGATTACCATAGTCAACATTTAATACAATAAAACCATATAGAAAATAACCACAATTATAGTAGTTTGTATCCAAATACAAATCCACACCACTATTATAAAAGTTCATATTAAAACTAAGCTTAACCAATACTAAAACAGATACTAAATTCTGACGAATCTCCGAAACATACAATACATCATATAGAAATAAAGTGCGTCCACCACGGATGTTCAATTGGCATGTGCCAATCTCTTTTACTTCGGCTCTGGAATTATTTCCTACATAGATCCATTTAGTTCCATATGGTACTCGTCGAAATTCCATGAAGGATTCTCTATTCTTCGCTCCATGGTCTGTCGCTCCTGAATCTACAGTCAACAAAGGATTTGATTAAGTTAAAAATATAGAACTTGACACATAAGCAAAGTTCTTAAGAGTATAGAGGGTGACTACTTCTTTGGCTCACAATAGTAGCGAGCATAATGACCCTTCTGGTCACAGTTATAACACTTCACATTTGAAATACTATTCAATGAGAATGTTTTCCTCTTCTATATTGGTCAACTTTTGGTTTCTTGCAAGGACTTGATCTCTTTCATTTTCACATATTGAACAAATCAATACGATTGCGATTAGAGCTTAAAGCCCCTTCAAAGCTAGAAGCAACACAACAAATATTTGTTTCCCGCTCAAATGCTTTGAGGCAGTCTCCTGCTAGCTCAAGGTGGCGCACAACATCCTAAAGTTCTTCCATAACATGGTTAAGAGCTTTTAGTGTTTTTTTATTTTTCAAGCACATATTGAATTTTCTTATTCAATATTTCACAATTTTCGCCGTTCAATTTGTCTTCTTTGTTCAAATCGGCAATTATGTTCTTAGTTGCTGAAGCCATCAATCTGAACATATCAGACACATATGCATGAATTATTAATGCCTATCATCTATGCATCCATTTTACATAAACTTATCATATTAATGAATAATTTCTAAAAATGTATCAGAATCAAAATGCCACTATATTTCCAATCATCATCCAAAAATCTAACTAAAAATTATCATTAATATAATCTTTTATGCAAAATAAGTTCAGCAAAGTCACTAAAACTTTCATGAACTTCCCATAATGAATTGTAAATTAACATACTAATTTACAACAATAAATAACATTGAACTTTCAATAATTAAACATGTCCACTACACTAAGTAATATATTCAGAGGAAAATATCAACATAGAAAGAGATATTTACACCTAAAACATCTCAAACTAATCTAAAAAATAAATAGAGAAAGTCTCTTCTAATCGCTTAGTAAAATTCTCTAAGAATTCTGAAAGTACATTGGTTAACCACGGAAAAACGTTTGGAGAGTTCTCATGCCACCTCAAGGCACATTCACTCTGCGTCATGTGGCACTCAAACCAATGGTTGAAGTTTTAGTTAACTCGATCCTATAATACCCTCTTACAAAAGTTCTTGTAAGCCTCCTATAATCCGGGACCACGTTGACTTCCCATAGGCAATCTAACACTACTTGCCATTAAGGTGGAAGAGTGTTCATTAAGGCCGGTACCTTCTCAAAATCTGGCATAAGATAATCATTCTATATAATTTCTTGTATCATTTGATTGACTCTGACCACATGAGATACTACATCACTGTCATTCCATCGATAATTATCTAACTCTGTCATTAGCCCTATAAGTCTAGCTTTTTCTTCATTTGTTCTCGGAAAAGCAGCCATATGCATGCATAACGCATCATAGTTCCTGCAACAAATGTAGAACAAAAAGGGATTACTTATAATCCACAATGAACAAAATGGAAAATGCATAATTTTCTATGATTATTGCAACAAGTGCAGAACAAAAAATGGATTACTTATAATCCATAACGAACAAATTGGAAAATACAAAATTTTCCTTCTTTTTCTTTTGGTGGTCAACAGTGGTCAACACCGGTCAACGGTTGTCAACGATGGTCTATGCCAATCAACAGTTGACGGCCTAAGTCAATAGGTCAACGGTCAACTGGTCAAGGTAATGGGTCGGAGTCAACCAGGTCGGGTCGGGTCGAACCGACCAACTGGCACATGCTGCGCGGATGACGTCATCTAGCACGTGCCGCGTGCGTGCGTGGATGACGTCATCTGGCACGTGCCACGTGCGTGCGGGGATGATGTCACGATGACGTGCACGCACTAGCGACCGTGCGCGTGCATTGCACGTGCCTAGGGTCAGAATGGTGTGTGCCTCGCATGCGCCCAAGGGGGACCGTATCGGTGCGTGCAGTCATTCTTGCCGCGCGTGAGGCACGTCTGGCGTTGTTTGGCGGCGATCCTCCACTCGTTTTTCTTATATTGACGAGAGCTTCAACCCTACGCTGTCAGAAACGAACTTTGATTTACAGAAAATCACAAACAGGGGTGAATAGTATGCAGGTGTTGGGATTTTTCCATCCCTGATCGGCCAATGGCGGTGTTTCATGAAAATTTAATCAAAAGCAATTCATAAACATGAAAAGGGATCGAGAAACATGAACAATGGCTCTGATATCAATGTTGGGAAAAAAACGAATTCCCTAAAAATGATCCAATACTCAATCGAACCCCTAAAACGAAAGCGGAAGACGAGCCTAGGAGTCACATGTATCATCGATCAAAAATACACTATGGAATCAAGCGTACTTTATTTTTCACAGATTAAACACCAATGTTGAAATTTGAGGAAGAATTCTGATCTCATTCTACCGGGGAGCGTACTGTTCTTTCCAGAGGAGAAAACTCTGATTTTTAGGGGTACTATTCTTACGTTCTTTTTGGGAGGGGGAGAAAGTGTCTAACGTACGTTCACTCAAAAGATACATTCCTTTTCTTCTCCAAAAGACGTATCTCTTCAACGTAAAACGTTCCTCTAAAAGACATAACCCCTAAAGGTACCATTTCATATTTCAACCCTTCTTCCATGGGCCCTTATCTTGCGGGCCGGGTTTTTAGGCCCATCATGGGTGGACGGGCCTACTTAGGCTCATCAACACATAGAAAAAATCTATCAACTTCTAATTCGTCAGCCATCATCAATTATGAACTGGTCTCATGTGGATCTTTTAACTTAGAGGGTACAAGTAGCTGATATTGCTAGTATAAACACCTAGAGGGGGGGTGAATAGGCGCACAAACAATTTGTCGATATAAGAAAGCAATTCTTAACAAATTGAAATACGATCAAGGTAGAAAGAGAGAAATTGGAACACAGGATTTATAGTGGTTCAGCTTTTCCAAGCCTACGTTCACTCTTCCGCACCGACAGCCCACCGGCTGGATTTCACTATGATCAAAAGAGTAGTTACAGCATAGCTTTGCCTTGATTCTACAGTGTAGATGTACTACCACACCTCCTCAAGGTCTCTCACAAATATAGACTCTCTTTTGTATACAAGTATTTGCTCAAAGGATTTATCTAAACAAATAAGAGCTTCAGACTTTGGAATTCTTCTATCATGCACTGCCTCGAACAACTAAGGACGTCTTCCTTATATACTCCTTTATGCCATCATACCCGTTGGCACTTACCAAAGGAATTCCTCCAATCTACCCGTTGGACGGAATCAATTAGGAAGATCGTTCGAGCTATTAAAGGAACGTGTTGATAGCCTATCAATCCTGTTCGCCCATACAATCAGGATCTCGGTTTCCATAAGTAGAACCTTCCAATAATATTTAGACAATCATCGAATCTTCAGTCATTGAATCAAACTTGATCAATCAAAGGATTCTTATACGTCTTCTCCAGCCACGAGATCTTCTCCAGATGATAAGGTTAAATCCTGAACAAAACATCCAGTTCGAGATAACCTTTCTTCAACGGATCAGAGACTGTCAATGAGGATAGACTTTGAGTCTTGAGTCGGCTGTCCGGAAGTCTTCGGACTTTAACTACGTAGTCCGTAGACCTTCGGACTAGCGATGGAAACATTTTGTCAACTTCAAAACTCTTCACGAGGATTTCTCCAACAATCTCCCCCTTTTTGATGGTGACAAAACCTTCCTGCAGATTTGGATAACTTTGACTTGCAAAACATTTCTCAAACACATATGCATATCTTATAGAATTAAATGGCTAATAACACTAGAATCTGCAACCACCGAAAATAGGTTAGTCCAGTATATGATTAAGCCATTCATAAGATATCAATATTGATTAATAGAAGCAGTAAAGTCAAGTCCAAGTCTAGGCAGTTCTTATCCAGACACAAAACAAAGTCAAAGTCTGTCAAAAACAAACTGTCAAAAACAAACAGACAGTTAAATACAATCCAATAAACAGTTAAAAAAGATTGAAAGTTTTCAAATCATGCATCTCTCCCCTTTTTGTCATCATTTAAAAGGATGAGATGAAATCAAGATTGCTTGGGAACGGACAAGCTGGAAATCTTCCATAGATTGAACAATGCCTTCCCGGCCTTTTAAAGTCTTCCTTCATTTGTACAACCTCCTCACTCTTGGCATTGGCCTGATTCGAATAGAGAGGGCTTGCATCTTTTCATTTAATGAACATGAAGAAGCTTGACCTTCATTCTTCAAGCTTTGAACTTCGCATCCCAAGGCATAAATCGACCTTTCATCTCCAAGAGAATATCCATGATTCTCGAAAATCTGCTCCATTATCGGTCCGAGTACTTGCTTCGGCTCGATCGGAGTATAGCGGACGATGGTAGATCAGCATAATCTCGCAGGTTTGGCGATGAAGCTTCATGACCTTCCTCTGGAAATTGAGATGCATAAACATCTTAAGGTGCGGGCGAGCGGCGACTCCTTCACTTGCATCTCGGATGTGAAGACATCACTCCTTTCTCCCGATCTCCCCTATTTCCATGCCTACAAGTGGAGAAGAGATTTCCTCAGGTTCTCCTTCTTCTCTTCTTTCTTCTTCAGGTCTTTCTTTCTCTGCTTCTTGCTCTTCTTCTCTTTCTTCTTCTTCTTCCTTCTCCCGTGCTTCTTTCTCCTGTGCTTCTTTCGTCTTTTGTTCCGATTCTTTCGTGGAACAGACGACTTAAGTTCTTCAAAGCCATTGCGGAGATGGTGATGTCATCGTCATCATCTTCATCCTCAACGAGGAGAGCTCTTCTTTTCTTTGATGGAGCAACCATGGGCTCCTTCCCTTTTCTCTTGGCAGCGAAGAGATTTGATAAGATTTGGCGAGTCTTCTCCTTGAATTTCTCCAATTCCTTGCTCGGTTCCTTCGGACGCATTTTGGTCACCATTTTCAGTCCTACCACCATATGATCGCATGGTCGAACACAAAAGATTTGCGGAGGCTGAATATTCAGATGTCTGAACAACTTCGTAACAAGGCTTGGGTAAGGGAGTTGACCTCTGTCCTTCGTCACTGCTCTATACATGTGAAACATAACAGTATGAGGGAGAGAGAACTTCCTTCCATTGAGGATGGCATACATCAACTTTTCCTCAGAGCTTGAAACATCAGTTTTGGAAGTTGATTTCGGCCGAAGGCAATTAATCACAGTCTTGTGAAGCAAGATGTTGAATGCATTCATCCTTGAGTAGGTGATCTTCTCATCCGTTCTCCGTCCTTCACCGGTTCAAGTGTGGCCCGAGCAATGGAAACTTTGATTGGTTGATATCTGCCTCTCTCAACTTCTAACACGTCTGCCAGCATATTCATATCCACTACATAATCTTGTTCTTTAACACTGAAGGAAAATCTATTCGCATCTAAAAAGCTAAGATTCGAATAGAATTATGCGATCAATTCAAAGATAAGCCTCGGTTGAGTCGAGCGAGAACTTTTCAAGTTGTAGAATACTGAACTTTCCCTCAAGTTCACTTTCACAAACATCCAGAAAATCAAAGTCCACACTCCTAGGGTTTATTACCCCACGCTCGGTAATTTCGAGTACAGATCTTTTTGTTCCTTTGATCGAACAAATCTCCCATTTTCCTTGAATTTCAGCCGCAATACCCATTTTCGGTTGAAATAGACTGAACAGATTGTCATCGTCATTTCCATCTACTGATTTGGCCCCGATCACGAGGATCACTTGGGATATTCGCAAGGGTTTCCTCGGCCACCCCTTTACGAGCGATTCCCAAACTTTCCATTTTTCGAGAAAAATATACTCGTTCCTATATCCTTTTTCTTTAACAAAACTATCAACATAGTTCAAAGGAGTACGAATTCCTTTTAAAGCACGATATAGCTTGTAAACAAAAGCGGGCTTTTGAACTCTTACGGGGTCTGCATCTTCGATGATTTCTTCCTGATGCTGATTAACAACGCCTTGAGGACTAGATGGTGGAGAATGACGCTGCTGAGAATGTTATGGGCTCGGTTGCTGATCTGGAGAAACTTCATCTTCAGTAAGATCGAAGTGCGTAGGCCCCTCACTCATTCTCTGTGGTCCCCCTTTGCGATTCTTGACGACTTTCGTGAAGAAGACATCTTTAACAAAGTGTTTGGAAGTTTCCTTGCTTGACTTTCCTTAGAAAAGATGATAACTTTTTGAAGATTTAGCGAAGAAGACAAATGGGAATGGAAGATCGATGCTTTCTAGGGTTTTTGAGAGAGAAGAGATTAGAAAAGTGAAGAGAAATCGCAGTGTTCGTTCGGTTAAAAGAAGAGTAAACGAACCGTCACAAAGGAAATAAAAATATGCATTTTCAAAATAACTGTCTTTATCCACAAAAATAGCTATTTCAAAAATAACTTCCCTTTTGAAAATGAATCGATGCAATATTTTCGTCAATTAAATATAGCAACAATTTAAACAAATCGATGATCGTACCTTTTTAAGATAAGATTGAGAGAGAAAGACTTACGAGTCGAAGGTCGAGGCAAGATCGTAGATAAAGTCTTGTAATCCCGAGTCCGAAAGTCTTTAGACTTTGATATCCTCATACCTCAAAATGTTGAGTCTGGATCATATAGACTCAAATTGATTTTCTCCAAAGGCTTCGTGAGTATATCGCCAGCTGATTCTTTGAGTCAACAAATTGGATTGAAACATCTCCATTTTGAACATGATCTCTAATAAAGTGATGTCGAATTTCTATATGCTTCGCTCTTGAGTGGAGAATTGGATTTTGGTGAGGTTGATAGCGTTGGTGTTGTCGCAATAAATCTCTGTGCATGAGTCTTCGATTTCAAAATCTCTTAGCTGTTGTTTTATCCATAGAATTTGCGAACAGCAGCTTCCAAGAGCTACATACTGTTTACATTTGTTGAAAGAGACACGGTACTTTGTTTCCTTGAAAACCAAGACACTGTTCTCCTTCCAAGCAACTGGCAAGTTCCTGAAGTGCTCTTTCTATCAACTCTGCAACCGGCTAGATCTGCGTCTGAATATCCCAGAAGTTTAAAGTCTCCCTTCTTAGGATACCAAAGTCTCGATGCTTGATGATGAAGCAACGTATTTTATGATGCGTTTGGCAGCACCGAGATGGGATTCTCTAGGATCGATTGAAACCTAGCACATATGCAAACACTCAACAAAATATCGAGTCTAGAGGCGGTAAGATAAAGAAGTGATCCAATAATGCTCTGTACAGCTTTTGATCAACTTTCTTCCCTTCTTCATCTTTGTCTATCTTTAAAGAACTTGACATCGGTATGTCGGTCTTTTTGCAATTCTCAAAGTCAAACCTTTTGACAAGATCATTAACATATTTTTCTTGATAAATAAAAGTTCCTTTCTTCAATTGTTTTATTTGAAGACCAAGAAAGAATGTTAACTCTCCCATCATACTCATTTCAAACTCATCATAGACTTTGAAAATTTCTTGCACAAACTTTCATTAGAGGATCCAAAAATAATATCATCCACATATATTTGAACAAGTAAGAAACTTTTGTTTTCCTTCTTGATAAATAAAGTCGTATCCACTTTACCTTTGACAAAACCATTTTGTATTAGGAACTTACTTAATCTGTCGTACCAAGCCCGAGGTGCTTGCTTTAAACCATACAAAGCCTTTTTTAGTCTAAAGACTGAGTCTGGCTTCTTTGGGTCTTCAAACCATGGTGGTTGTTCACATAAACTTCCTCATGGATAAATCCATTTAGGAAGGCGCTTTTGACGTCCATTTGGAATAACCTGAAATTCTTATAACAAGCATAAGCAAGTAATAGTCGAATAGCTTCTAACCTTGCCTTTGGAGCGTAAGTCTCATCATAGTCTATTCCCTCTTCTTGCGTATATCCCTTGGCCACGAGTCTTGCTTTATTTCGTACGACTTTTCCTTTCTCGTTCATTTTGTTTCGAACACCCATTTAGCTCCAATAACAGATTTTACCTTTTGGTTGGGATGTCAATTCCCAAACATCATTTATGCTGGCTGTTCGAGCTCTTCTTGCATAGCTTCAATCCATCTTTCATCGATAAAGCTTCTTCCATGCTCTTTGGTTCAATTTCGAAAACGAGTGCCACAAAGACTAGACTCTTCTCGCCTTTTGGATCTTGTGCGAATTCCTTCATTAATTTCGCCAATTATAAGATCTTTGGGATGACTGGACTTATGCTTCCAGTTACTCGTTGATTTGTCTGGTAGATGATCTCTTTCTTTATTTGGATCTTCACTAACAACCTGATGCTGATTTTCCAGAGTCTGAGATGCTTCTTGAGATGTAGACTTTGGAGGGTGCAGGTAGGTTCAGATTCTTCTTGATGAGTCGACTTGATTCATCTTGCGTTGAGTCTTGAAATTTGACATTCATTGACTCCTCTACGACCCTGGCTCTTCTTGTTATAGACTCGTAAGCTTTGCTTGATGTAAAATATCCAAGGAAGATACCTTCATCGATCTTTCTTCAAACTTACCAACTCGATCTTTTGCATTTTTCAATATAAAACATTTACAACCAAATACATGAAAGTATGAAACAATAGGCTTCTTTTCTTTGAATAACTCATAAGGGGTTTTTCGAAGAATAGATCTTAAGAAGACTCTATTGATGATATAGCAAGCTGTTGAAACATTTTCCGCCCAAAATCGAGAAGAAATTTTACTTTCAATTAAAAGAGTTCTAGCCATTTCTTGAAGAGATCTGTTATTTCTTTCCACAACTTCATTTTGCTGAGGAGTATACGGAGAGGAAAACATATGCTTACAGCCAGATTCATCATAGAATTTTGTAAAATCTTGATTTTCAAATTCACCTCCATGATCTGTTCTTATACTAGAGATAACACAACCTTTTTCATTTTGAACCTTTTTAGCAAATTTTCCAAAATATGAAAAGGTTTCGGACTTACTTGAAAGGAAATATACCCAAGTAAAACGAGAGTAATCATCAACAATTACTAGGCAATACTTCTTACCCCCAATACTCGAGTTCGGTTTGGTCCGAAGAGATCCATATGCAGCAAGCGAAGTACATGATTAGTAGAGACATGATTTATTGGCTTAAAAGAATTTCTTACCTGCTTTCCCGAATACATGGAGTGCATGAATCGGTCTTTTGGTATGGTAATTTTGGTAGACCTCGAACAAGCTGCTTTGATGAGATTTTGGCTAATTGCTTCATGTTGACATGACCAAGCTTTTTGTGCCATAAGCATGCTTCGTCTTGAATTGAGATAAGACACTGCGATTCATTTGGTTTCACATCCAGAAGATAGATATTTCCATGTCTTCGACCCATGAAAGACTCGAGTAGAATCTTTGCGGCTCAGAACATGTTCCTTCTTGAAAGAAGATCTTGAAACCAAGTATCACACAATTGACTAATCTTTGAGAAGATTGTAATTGAGTCCTTCTACTAAGGAGACATTACTTATTGTGAGAGTACCAATTTTCACGGTTCCAAATCCCACAATACTTCCTTTGCTGTTTCCTCCAAATGAAACTTTTCCACCATTTACTTGAGCAATCTTTATAAAACAATTTGAGTCTCTGTCATGTGTCTTGAGCATCC
The DNA here is from genome assembly GCF_016545825.1 of Eucalyptus grandis. NCBI lineage: Eukaryota > Viridiplantae > Streptophyta > Magnoliopsida > Myrtales > Myrtaceae > Eucalyptus > Eucalyptus grandis. The sequence goes on along the minus strand of NC_052616.1, from coordinate 53,746,394 downwards.
GCCTGTCAAGATACCACTTTACTCGTTTCTTGACGTGAGACTGCATTTAAAATAAAGTCTCAAGCTTTCTTTGGTACCCAAACTTTCTTGGGTCCTTTAGTGTTAGTAAGATAAACAAGATTAGCCCATACTTTCTTAACAGGTTTCCATACCATAGAACACTCTTTTTCAAAGTGATCCGGACTGTTGCACTTTGAACATTTGAGAGCATTTCTTCCTATGGGTTTAACAAAAACTCTTTTGAAGTGATTTTGTAAACTTCACTCGAAAACCTTTTCTTGATTCTTTCTTTTACTTTAGGAAAATCAATCAAGGGAATTGTTTCTTCGTCATACCTAGACCATACTTATTGAAGTAAGGTCTTTGCGCTGAAAGAATTTTCTCAAGTTTTCAGATCCCATAGAAAATTTCTTTGATATATTAGATAAGTCTGTTTTTAAAAAGCATTTTCTTTTAAAAGATTTTCTTCATTTTCTTTAAGATTGGAAACAGTTTTCGCCTAGACTTTTAACTCTTTCTTCTAAAACATTTTCTTTTTGTTTTAGAGCTGAGTTTTCTTTTTTCAGTTTGGAAATTTTTTGAGAGAAGTCTTAAGACTAAAGCATAGTTCATCAATATATTTAGAAACTTTGACAGAATTTTAAAATTACTTGCATCAAATTCACGCCCGAGTCCGATCCCGAGTCCGATCTAGAGTCCGAGTCCGTGTGCCATCGGACATAGATTGGCATATTCATTATCACTTTCTTCACACTCGAGTATCACTCCAGGTTTCAGCTTTGAGAGCTTTTCGAAATTTTTCAGCTTTTCCTTTCTTCTTCTTGAAGAGGACAAGTTAGTCTAATGTGTCCCTTTTTCTTGCATTCAAAGCAGACTACATCTTTATTTGGTTCCTCATCATC
>NC_052616.1:53743208-53745392 GCF_016545825.1 Eucalyptus grandis | reverse complement strand
ATCTTGAACTTTCTTGTCAGTATGAGTATCGAAATTACTCAACCAACAGCACCTTCGAATCAAACCTGAAGCTCCTTCTTGATTCACTGTCGTACAACACTGCAACAACGGGATTCTACAACACTACTGTTGGAGAAGGCCTTAGCCGAATTTATGGACAAGCTCTTTGCCGAGAAGATGCCAGTTCCGCAGCGTGTGAGGGCTGTGTCAGCAATGCAAGCCAAGAGATCATGAAGCTGTATACTGCTGAAGATGCACTAATTTGGTATGAATTATGCCAAGTACGCTATTCCTTCCAAGATTTCTTTTCGAAGATGGTTTATACTGGAAAATACCCAGATTCAGATTATCAGGAGAAACTTGCGTCTGACCCAGCCCGTTTCTATACCTACTTGATGTATCTAATGAAGAATATATCCAATGAGGCTGCGTATGTTAACACTACTCAAATGTTCGCGGTGGGGAAGATAAATAAATCTGTGAGCCAGACAATAAATGGGCTAGTGCAGTGTACTAGGGATATGTTTGACAAGGACTGTTACAGTTGCTTGGACTCTGCCTTGGCGGATCTAAGAGCATGTTGCTATACCCGGGAAGGTGGAACGGTTGTTAGCAGAACTTGCAATGTGAGGTATGAGCTGTATCGCTTTTTCAATGGCTCGACAAGTTCTACGTTATCTTACCCAGCCTCCACAGGTAAGAAAATGAAATCTATCGGAAATTAGTAGGAAAAGAAAGCTATAGTTATCGCTGCAAACTCAGCTTCTATGCTTATATATGGTTAGAACAAAATTGAAAAATAACGATTAAGTTCATTGGCATGATGGATTCTTTAGCTTTGAATGTTGACAGAGGAAATTTCTACAAGGGTCCAAGATCCTAGAAAATTGTTTACACCATTATTTTTATTTCAGTCCCTTACGAAGAGGCCAACTTTAGCAACTCATTTTCCTGGTCTGGCTCTGTTTTCTCAGTATTTCTGTTAGTAGCTTAGGTTGCTTTCGTTCAGTGAGTGCAGTCTCTAGTGAAACTTATATCATAGAGAATCTGAAGAGACTTAGCTTATATAGCCTTCACAATGGCAAAAGCCAAATATGCAGGAAAATTACTGAGGCAATCTATTAAGCTGAAAAGTTCTAATTAGCCTATTGATACTTCAGGATGTTATCCATATATTAAGATATTTATTCAACTTATGAGGAAAAAAAGGGATAAATGGAAGAAAGGATGATTGGCTTGTCATTGGCGTCCTGGGACTCCTATTAACTGTTCTTGCTGGATCTTGCGCCCTCTACTTCAACCGGAGAAAAGCAAAACAAGGCATATATGAGAAAATGGATGTTTTAATTCATATTTTTTTGAGAGCTAATCCAGACTCAGGTACCTTCAGACCTGGAAAGAAGCCTGCGTGCTTTGCTTAATGATTTAACAAATCCAGTCGGAGTGGAAATTACTGAAGAAGGCAACCTGGTTAGCTCTGAAGAACTTCCTTTCATGGATCTAGTCACACTAAAGGCCGCTACAGATGACTTCTCAAGTTCAAAGAAGCTCGGGCAAGGGGGGTTCGGTACTGTCTACACGGTAATTTATCCATTGCTGTCAGTTTGCGATTGTTTTCTGTTGAAGTCCAGTATGTGGAGGGCTTAACCGAATTAGCTTTCAGGGATTGCTTTCTGATGGAAAAGAAGTAGCAGTTAAAAGGTTGTCAAGGAAATCTTGGCAAGGTCTCGAGGAGTTCAAGAATGAGGTCATCTTGATTGCAAAGCTCCAGCACAGAAATCTAGTGAGGCTTCTAGGATGCAGCATAGAGGGAGATGAGAAGCTGCTTGTAACGAGTTCATGCCTAACAAAAGCCTCGATATCTACATCTTCGGTAAATTCTTGTGACCTCCAACTTAGAACTCATTTGCTTAGAATTTGCGCATGTTGTAAATTGTCCTCATTATTAACCTTTTTACATGATGCCCTTATCTCCAGATTTGGACAAACGTGCACAGCTTGATTGGTGCACATACGTTTCTATTATTGATGGAATTGCTAGAGGACTAGTTTACCTGCCCGAGGACTCAAGACTTAGGATTATTCATAGGGATCTTAAGCCTAGCAATGTTCTGCTGGATCATGAAATGGTTGCCAAGATATCGGATTTCGGGATGGCCAAAATATTTTGCTAAAACCAAAGTT